>NC_089744.1:55436598-55496598 GCF_040412425.1 Macrobrachium rosenbergii
TATATACATATACAGTATATACTGTATATATATATATATACTGTATATATATGCACACATATATATATATAGTGTATATATATACAGTACATATATATATATATTATATATATATATATATATATATTTATATACTGATCCGTTCCATAAACAGAGTTTGGCTCATGAGAAAAACACCATGGTCACTGACTCAGTCGTATATTTGTCCTAAGTCGTCGATGACCGGGCTGCGCAGAAAACTAAACTATTAGCCACTTCAATCGTTACTTAGTGGCTCCCAGCTTGGGGCGTACTCCCGGGGGGGGGGGTGAGGAATTTGATTTTTTTAAGGGGGCAATTCGAGAATGTTTAAACCAAGTTAATGGCCTTTTAGGCTTCCTCTACGTGAATACGAGTTCACTTTTTGAATAATAAGAATTATATATCAACACAGGGGCATCAGGATACCAAAAAATGATTAGGTGAGGCATGGCCAAAAAAAGTTTGGGAGCCAGTTCTAAATAGAAGGTTTCTTTATAATGCATCAAAACCCCTTCACACAACACACCATTCATTCTCTCTTGCACTGGCCCTTGCTCCGTCCAGGATATCAGGGTCCTTCCTTTTCTCAACATCGCTCCCATGCGATATGAATATAATTTTCCAAGTTATTTTTCTCTATTCTTTCCACAGGACCGAACAATCTCAAAACTTTAATTCAACCTTCCCTCTTTGCCAGTCGTTGTTACCACCTCTGTGTAACTGCACATTTCTCAGTTTCATTCTTTTTACCTCATATATTACACAAACAATTAATCTCAGTAACCATTTTTCTTTCAATCATGTTTTGCATCTAAGCATCACTTCCTTCGTACATTCCAATCTTGGCCTCCATAGGCGTTCCAAGTCTGCCATCAATCCTTCGCAGATCCCCTGGCCGCTTCCTCGTTATGTGTGTGTGTGTATGTATATATATTCGCAAGCAACAGAAAGGTAAAAAATACGATTTAGTTAAAATACAAGAGTGTAAACTATAAGAACACCAAAAAAGGACATACCATGACGTCACAGTTAGTGACGCGTTGAGCCAGCAACAACGACAATCTACGATCCCCGAACGGAGAGCCAAGCCATAAAATCCGTAAAAGTGCAAGCAGCGATGTGCTTTCAATTCCTCATTTGCAAGGGGGGATATCTCGGAGCGAACGGTTATAACCCGGCCGTAAATCTGCTTTCATGACCCTGGATCATTTCAAATCTCTTTTGTCCATGGGACTGGGCGGCGGCGGACCCACCATAGAGGTCGTATGCTACATAGATGGCACACGGGAGTCGCTGTCATTTCAGGGCTCGGGGTGTTGGGGTGTCCATCTTTCCAGCCCCCCGTCAGAGTCGGGGTTAACTACCCTAGCTGCATTTTACTTTACGAGGTCGTGCATATATCCGCCGCGTTGAAATCGAGCCATTTGGATGGCTGATGGGTTATTGAGCTCCAATAAACTGTGTGATTTTAAATGAACATCGCATTATCAGCGAAGGATCTGGTAATTAGAGAAATGAGGGCGTCCCTGTTGAGAGGGGGTCTCCCATTTTCGAACTGACGGATTGAACGCGTTTTAACGACACTCGATCACCGTGAGAGAGAGATTGCATGACTGATTGACTGAGTGAATGAGATGCTTCGAATGAACGCGTAAATCATTTAAAAGTTCGTTGACTTTACAATTTTCCAATTAATGATCTAATGGTCAGATTATGCAAGCACTTGAAAGCACTCTGTTTAAAGGCATTAGCGCTGGTTTTTTCAATATCTGATTAAATTTATTATATAAACAGTACGATATGATCAAAAGTTTATGATCACGAATAATTACCATTTAAAAGACCTGCCAGCCCGTTAAAACTAACGGTTTTTAATGGAGCTTCGATAGCATATCACGCACAAAGCCATATATTATGCGCAAGAATAAATACAAATATTTCTGCATTAAATCAATTTACTTTATTCTTGCGTGAAATTTGCGTCACAGTAGGAATGATTACCGAAGCAAGGAAATTATATACAAATGACCGAGAACATTAGATCCTAGGAGAATCACGGCCATAAATCGCATACAGTTTTCTAAATGTTTTCTCAAAATATATTACAGTGAGCACCTCCGGATGACAAACTTACGAGTAATTATTTGAATCTTTTACTACCAAAACCGATTGATAACGTATTCATCTCGCTGTTCAAGTCTGATTCTGACTTATTGCCCGTCAGTCGTCCAACTGTACATGAGCAGGTCACCAACGTTTTTGATGCCACCCTTTCTGTAATGGAAATTATATATATATATATATATATATATATATATATACATATATATATACATACATACAGTATATTGGAATTAACTTATATTCCAGTGGAGGGAGTTGAAGATGTAAGGAGTAGAAGATAATTTTTGGATGCCAAAACAAACTTTTCGTTCGTTGGAAAGTGTAAAATTAGAGTGACTGGTTTGGAATAAAATTCTTTCTGAGACACAGATGCGCTATGACTTCACAGCTAGAACAACTTGAAGTATACGTCAATGCAAGAATTCAAACAAAGGGTAGCAGATATATGTGTAAAGATGTGGGTGTATTCATTAACAGAAAAAAAAGACTACACATCAATCCGGTTTTCTTACTAGAGTATCGAATATTATATATATAATCAAAGTTATATCTATCATTTTTAGACTGCCTCTGAAATCTTGTTTTAACTTATCCATGACACTCAATGTGGATTCACCATCAGCAACTCAGAACATGGTCTTACTTATCAAATTGTCTATAAAATAAAACCTGCTTGTATTGGGTAAATCTATCTATGACCCTCAATTCTTTACTTTTGAATTTCTTTTATAATTTCTTACCAATTCTTTTCACCTGATAAAGAAATGAAACCTAGACAGTTCAGGGAATTTGCGCCCCATAACATGTATCCAAATTCCTTCTGCCATTCCCTGTGAATAACATGACCTGTGAGTAACTGTTAATCACAGACATTATTAAGGCCATCCATAAGTGTTAAGAATGCTCTGTAAAACCACAACTAGTCCAGTAGGTACATCTGCAAACTAAAAATCTGCCAAATACATCGTTATTATTTATTCAGTTTTACTTTCAACCAGACACTTATAAAATTATTTTATGAATACAATACTGTATCTGAAATGAGCTTTTGCTCTCAGTTCTTTCCTCAGCAAAAAATAATTCAAAAAGACTAAATGTGGGATGGGGCATCACGTTAACTCTGACAAAAACGTAATAAAGGGTGTAAGGCTGTGCAACCTGACCACTTATTACCTAATATTTTGGGCGCAGCTGACAGGAACAGTTTACGTCCATATCACCACTTTTCCTCTGGCTAAGTAATATATAACACGCAGTCGTAATGCAATCTACTGAAGTGGTGAGCTTGAAAAATTTCGTTTTCTACATCTCGTGATTGGGAAAGCCCTTTATCTCAGCTATCATATTTCGTTCTCCACTTAATTTGCATACATGTAGACATGTCATAAATAAACGCATTTATATAAATATGTAGTATAACACTCAAATTTACAACTTGCCCTCATAAAACAACAGATCAATTTTCTCATTAAAGGACTTCTTTTACGGTAAGCCTCTACGCGCGAAAGAAATCTATCTGCCAGAAAAGTTCCATTGTCCCCCAGACTTTCCTTACGTTCAAAAACATTTCAGTAAAAGAACATTTTTATAGGTCTCTAATTTTTGGTGAGCCCGAAGTTTCCTTGCTTAAGTGTGTCAGCAATTGTACGTTTCTTTCCATTTTTATTTTTTTAGTTATTGATATGTGTTTGCTATCAATTAATTTTAATCATTTTTGGCCGTTATGAATGATCTATATTCATATACCTTACTGTGTATTAATAAATACTTACAAATACAGATATCTATATATATACATCATGTGTACACAAATATGGATGATATACTATCATGTGTATACGCATGATAGTATAGTATATATATATATATATATATATATATATATATATATATATATATATATATATATATATATATATAGAGAGAGAGAGAGAGAGAGAGAGAGAGAGAGAGAGAGAGATTAAGTTAAGTATACCTTAGTTTAACCAGACCACTGAGCTGATTAACAGCTCTCCTAGGGCTGGCCCGAAGGACTGGATTTATTTCAAGTGGCTAAGAACCAATTGGTTACCTAGCAACGGGACCTACAGCTTATTGTGGAATCCGGACCACATTATAGCGAGAAATGAATTTCTATCACCAGAAATAAATTCCTCTAATTCTTCATTGGCCGGCCGGAGACGCGAACTCATAGATAGATAGATATATAGATAGAAAGATAGATAGATAGATAGACATCTGTATTTGTAAGTATGAATTAATACACAGTAAGGTATATGAATATAGATCATTCATAACGGCCAAAAAATGAATAAAATTAATTGACAACAAACATATATCAATTAACACTAAACAGATGAAGATGGAAAGAAACGTACAATTGCGGACACACTAAAGCTCACCAAAAAATTGGACCCCTATAAAAATATTCTTTATTGAAATGTTCTAGAATGTAAGGAAAGTCTGAGGGATATATGTATATATATACACATACATGTATATATACATATGTATATACATATCTATCTATCTATCTATCTATCTATCTATCTATCTATCTATCTATCTATCTATCTATATATATATATATATATATATATATATATATATACAGTATATATATAATCGTGTATATAATTATATATAAATATATATATAATACAATATAATATAACATATACTGTATAATATGCATAGATAAGTAGATAGATAGATAGGTGACATTTTTTCTACTATTTTTTTGTCTTTTTATAATTTCACACATTTTGTGGGAGTCCTTTATGCAAGCTCATGGCCTTTCGCCTCCTTCCACAGCGCAAGATCCCATTCCAGGTGAACCACTAAAACGTGAAAAAGCCACGTAAGAAGTAAATGAACACCAGGATCAAAATAAAGATATATTGGGACTTCTCGTCCTTTACGCAGTATTCTAACCAGAGGAAAACTATGCCGACCTCCTCCAGCCCCAGTTTTTTTGTGGAGAAAATTTATTCGTTTTCGCTCCATCTTATTACTCGTTTAGATTCGTCATCATTTTTGTTAAGAACCAGTACCACTGTCAGTAGTGAGTAATCAAGTTTCATTCTTACAGTCATCATTTTTGTTAATATAGACCCTTATTCAAACATTAATGATGGCACATAAGTAGTTTAGAAAGAGAGAACACTAATGGTCATTCTAATAAAATGATAAATGAACTAAACAAAACCAAAAAAGCCCTTACATGCCGATATAGCATATGCTCATACTTGCACTCAGCGAGAGAGAGAGAGAGAGAGAGAGAGAGGAGGGCGTTTTGCCACTTGCTATATTTCTCTAGTAATCACGAAATGAAAAGACGTCTGGTTTCGTTCGACCATGTACTCATGTAATTACATCCATATGTACAGACGAATTAATGAACAGCACTCTATTTACGGCTCTCTGGACGCATGTAATCATAGTCATTGTTACAGAGCGCGGACGAAAAAGACACACTTACTTAATGGCTACCCTTGAGGTGCAAATCGGTGGGAGGATTATGGTACCAATTATTCCCTCAGGGGCTGCGTTCTCCACTAATTTTTCCTTCGGCGCGAATAACAGTGACCCGGAGAGTAATTTATGCAGTTAATGATGAGGCTTGGGAGGCACATGAGTATTATTCACCGGAGATTCATCAATCATGCTTCCCCGTCAATGCGTTCTTGTTTGCATTTGGGGAAGCTTTGGCCCCTCAAGTCATTGAGCAACTGTGCGTGGTGGCAATTTGTCAAATGGCACGCAAAACTCATGATGGATGGTGGCTGATGGTTTACTATCCGGCTCCCATCAAATATGCAACAACAGGTTTGGTCTGCCTTCGCCTCGTGATCATGTTTGCATGTGTGTTTAGCGTCGATGTTTATGTCATAGCTTTTTTTATTTTTTGCTGTCTGCCAACAAGATAATATTCTCTCCGTTTATTTATCTTCGTACAGTTCATAACTGTCATCACTGATTTGACGTGAAAGGCAATCAACGCCAGATGCCGATAATTCCAAGGCTCTCCCTAAAGTACAGTGAAATGACAGTGATACAAAATAAGGAAAATCTGTTCTTTTTGCGAACACTAAAATGCAGATACATGAATTTCGTAACTGGGTTAAAAACTCCATAATTCTTTTTGCAGATATCTCTCGTTACTTACACTTACTGCAACCAAGGCAAAGTTTAGCCTTGGCTACCACCAACAATGCAAGATAAACTTGTTCGAGGAAAATACATAATTACATTTAAGAATATTTCCGAAAATAATGAGGTTTATATCACGCGTTCAATGGAAAATTCCGTAAAAGATCCGTAATAACTTTTAATGAAATGCAAATATTCAAAATTCATAACTGCCCACTGAAACAGTTTTCGAAACATTTGCAATTCTGTTGAAACGTGAATCGGTTCATAAGAAGTTATAAAAAAAGTCACGAGCTTAAAATGAACGCGCTATTTTCAGATATGCAGCTTAGCAACCATATACTGTAGTCTAAATACTGGAATAAAAACAAAAGTATTCGAAATGCTCGTCTTCATAATAAACTGTACCATTTACTAGTCTCCTGAAAAGGAAATTATTTTAACAGGAATCTTCAAGATAACAAATTGCAGGACAAACTGGCGAAGACGAATTCTAGTAAGTGTTGGAATCGGAATATTCATTTGAGGTCAAAACACGTGATTTCACCGTCAAAGTTAAACGACTCCAGACAGCGCGAAAGTGAGTCACCTCAGTTCCAAAATCGTGAGAGATTTGACATTAAGTGATATACTCGTGACGAATGCACTTTTTATGCAGTAATATGCTTGAAACATTTTCATTTTTCAAAATGGCCTATTACTATTACACTTCTTGATAATCAAAACATGACAGATATTGAAACTTGACCTATTCTAATTCATGCATGATGGAAAGAGGGAAAGGGGTTGGGGGTGGGGTCAGGTAGGGGCGGGTGGGAAGTGCGTTGTATCTCAGAAAAAGGGACATGTCGCCGCTACTTCTAAAACAGAGATATGATAGAAATAAAAGGAAACGGGAGGAAGATGATTCTAAGATAAGAAAGACAGGCACTAATCGTGACTATGACAAGGGGTCCCTATTTATAGAAGCTCTCGAGACAGGAGCCGACAAAAAAAAAAAAAAAAAAAAACCCGCGCTCTATGGACAACAAAAAACAGTTTGAAAGAGAGGCGTGAATACAGAAAGGGCAAGAGATGAAGAATGAAAGTAGACGAGAACGAGGAAACTGTTTTGAAACAACAGAACCCTAAGAATCACTACTTCAAGTTAGGAAGGAAACTAACTGTATAAAGATCTAACGGCGTGATTCAGTAATTGCTTCAGAGGTGATCTTTGTTTAATAATCACTGATTTATACTGGATTACTCAGGCTGAATTACACTGAATTTTCTCTTATCTAAATCATTTGATAATACGGTACTCACTTTTCTTAAATACATATATAAATCAGACAGACAGTTAATAAATCAAAACTTCCGAAGGCTGAGGCATACTAATGAAAGAACGAAGAAATGGAGATCAGGACGCATGAAATGCCATCAGTTAATCCGAGTTTGCGAAAAGCCAAGAAAAATAAGTTTCATCTCCCGCTATTATTTCCTCTCTTTTTATCAGCCTATCCATCCTTTTACTTGCCAGAAGACCAAAATAACAGCCGCACATATCCAAAGAAAGGTAGGCAACGCCAGGTAGCCAGAAACATACAAGCCAAAATTGCCAGTTTCATCTTTCGCTATTATATTTATTTATTTAGCCTATCCATTCATCTATTTATCAGTTCAAAATTTATAAACAACACGTATATTATATGAAAAGAAAGGTAGGAAACGCCAGCGAGCTTCGACTCCATCAGTCAATCGCGCCTAATGACTATGGTGATGAGTGTGGCGACCTCTTAACCTGTCTAATAATTGTTTGTCAGGTCGATCACACCAAATGTTGACTCGGAGCCTCGGCAGGTATGGATAGTTAGCCATCGTTACGGGAGAAAGTTTGAGGGGTGGGTGGGGGAGGTGATAATTGGCTTCGTCCCTGAAGTTGAAGCTTTAAGAAGATGAGTAGGCCTATGCCCTAGGCCAAAGTAATCTATGTCATTAGGCTTTGTTTACGAGTCATCATGGGCAAGTTATCAGTGCTTTTTTTTCTTCCTTTCTAAGGGAGATGAAGATTTTAACATGCGGGTTTGGACTACAACGTATAATTTTGAAGATAATTGATAAAACGATACAGTTGTTCTCAACACAATGTAATATAACAACTCCAATATATCATTAATTATTCAAAAATAGCCTGGTTAAACTATAAACAAATAACAATTGTAATAACAAGGGTGAAAAGAATGCCCATTACTGAAGAAGATAGGCTTATTTTTTATAAGTTGTCTTGGGATGATAGCTGGTACCGCATCTAAAGCTAGTTTTTTCTCTCTTTTTTTTGTCGAAAGGTTGTTTCTTAATGCCCTACACATAATAGATAAAAGATACCTTAATACTGACGGTTGACCAAATTTGATATGCTTCAAAGATTACACTGATCTTTACCTAAATACAAATCAAAGAACAATTTTCACTTCATGCACCATTATTCAGTCTCTGATATCTATACAGCCAACTTTTGAAAATAATTATTTCAATTAATCCAATTGTTTATAAAAAAATGCAAATTTATGCAATTTCGTTTCCAGCACACTTCAAATACAGATTGAGAATCTTAAAATCATCCTTTCATCAAGATGTTACTTACTACAATGATTAGCAGCAATTCTAGAGTTTAGATTAGCTTTTAGCCATCAAGTATTAATTACAAGATATGACCATGGCTAACTTACAATGGCAACAGTTACCTATAAACATAATACTACGAACAGCTTTTAAGTAACAGATAGCAACCAAGTCAAGAGGCCTTCGGAGTAAACGTACATCGGCGTACAGTGAGGTATAGTGAAATGAAACATTCGCCCAGAAAATAATGAACTTACCGCGTTTTCAGCTGTATGACTTATTTCTGTGAATACCACTACCCTGGTATTTTGCTATTACCCAGCACAAACGTTCAGAGTACAAACAGATTATTATTTTACTTTCTAGTCTAATGGCATCAACAGTATTGTCAATGTTTATGTCACAACCTTCATCTGTAGATTGGTTCACAATGAACCTTTATACAAGTATTAGTAGGCTATCGACAGGAATGTTGTGGTCTGGTCACACGTGGAATAGCTATCGGCACCTCCAAAGCCAACGTTGACAGGACTCCCAACATCTCAATGCTATGTTCAAATGCAACAGACCAAGGAAATGGCTTTGCTGTCTGTAGAGGGTGACCTCTGAGATGGGCCCAAGTGTGGCTTGGCAATGGGTTTCATTGATGAATCTGTATGTTTACTCCAAGAAGAATGGCTATTCCAATGTTTTGCTGTTAAGAGCCAGGGGAGGGCCCAATTGATGCATCACTGGTGATCCCTGGCTGACCTCCAGAGCCAGGCCAATCAAAGAGATGGCTGCTCTTCCATTGCCTGAAGGATGGACGCTTTCATTTCAATGGCCGGTGTAGTGTGGGTATTATCACAGCTTGTCACCTACCGGTCGACCTAGCTATGAAAGGGTAAGGGTGTTAGCTGGACTCAAAAAAGATCATGTGGTTAGCAACCTCACCCCTAAAAGAATTGTTGAGAGCTGAAAGGCTCATCCATTTTACCGCAACTATCTCTACATAACATCATTCATTGGGACAATTCAACATATGGACTAACTGGAATTACCATCATCTATAGCTATAACCAACTGATTTTTTATATTATGAAGTTCAGGTCTCATATGTAACTGGTCATCTTACACGCCCGATGATTATTTCTTTCAGAAGCAATTCTTTCACAGGGATCTCACGGTTCAATTCAAACCATTACTTTCAGCATCATAACTCAAGAAGAAACTAATTCCGGATTTTCATTTTTTGAAAGGAGGCAAGCTATAGTTGATAACAACTGCGTGGACATCAAGATTTTTTTATCAAAGCCTTAAATCCAGTTTGCACAACCATCATCGGTCATTTTCAAAAGCATCGAAGAGGATTTCAGGCATAAGTGTACAGACTGGACGTTTCTACAAAGAAAACACCGCCGAATAGCCAAACTTATCTAACCATATGCATAAGCCCTCCATCCTTTTCTGTCATCTGGTCTATTCAATGTGACACCAATATGTAAATTCTGTCCGTCAATATCTGTTATTCAAATGGACAGATCTAACAAAGCTACACAGTTAAGCAAAACACACTTCTATATCATTTATTAATATTATGCAGTAGACTACGTGTACTTAAGTACAAACAGCATAAAAACACGAACAAACTTTCCTTTGGGCATTTTCCACCAATTTTGCAGAACAAAGAAGTTCAAATGACCGTTAACACCTATTACAGTGCTGAAGTACACTATTAATACGCCGTTAATTTTAGGTCTTTATCTACACCATAGCAGGTAATAAGGCAGGTGCTGAATAACATTTCCATAGACTTAAGGCACACCCATTTTCTTCTAGGCCTACAATAAGACTTAAGCTTCCCCCCCATAGAAAGCAATGGTTAGGATATCGCTTTAAGGGAAAATAACTGTTATATGAGTTTTCTCTCGCTATTTTACAAATGAAAATGTCTTAAAATTAGTCTCAAATAGTTCAAGCACGCAACCAAAACCAATGGCAGTTGCTTGCCTCTTTCTAATAACTATGCAATTTGACTGCCATTTGTTATACCGTCACAAAAATAATTGGCAGACTTTGCTTATATGAACCAACAAAAAGGTAACGAATAGCTGCTGGTTAACTTTCTTATAGAAATGCTGTCGTATTTTCCTGTTCTTGCATACGATTAGGATTATAATATATAAAATAATTATCTCTTGAAGCGAACAAAATTTACTTTTTGTAGAATTGAATATAGAGTTTAGGCCAAAGGCCACGCACTGGGACCTATGAGGTCATTCAGCGCTGAAACGGTAATTGACAGTAAAAGGTTTGAAAGATGTAACAGGAGGAAAACCTTGCAGCTGCACTATGAATTAATTGTTAGAGAGGGTGGAAAGTCAGATGGAAGAAAGAGAATATGAAAGGAGGTACAGTAAAAGGAACGAAAGGGGTTGCAGCTAGGGGCATCAGGTGCACTGACGGCATTACCCCCATACCGGCTACCGGACACTTTTTGTAGAGCTCACGCGAGGCTAGTCTATCCTTTTAAGAATATCTAGCATTATGGTAGATTTTTATCTCTCGCATAGTTCTGACAGACAAACGCATTTACGATATATTTT
Source organism: Macrobrachium rosenbergii (assembly GCF_040412425.1). Classification (NCBI taxonomy): domain Eukaryota; kingdom Metazoa; phylum Arthropoda; class Malacostraca; order Decapoda; family Palaemonidae; genus Macrobrachium; species Macrobrachium rosenbergii. The sequence goes on from NC_089744.1 coordinate 55,448,082, forward strand.
CGATAAATGTTCACGAAGAGCTCGTAAACTGTTCACAGTGATTAAAATCCAAGGTGGAATTTCTTCGAAAACTAAATATACTGCAGACAATGTCCAGATCGTGAGTATCCCTCTAATGCTTTAAATAGATATTAGCCAAAAGGTCGGATGCCTTTTTAATTGTTGTTCAGCGTCTTGACAAGAAAATGAGAAAAGTTCCTGTCACAATCCATTGAATGACATGAAGGAGAACTCGCTCAGCATTCTCACCTATCGCAACTCATTGTGTCTATAGCATTCCTCTAATCTTCCAAGCCTTATGCAGAGATCCTGCTACCTACCAATATATACCTCATATATATATATATATATATATATATATATATATATATATATATATATATATATATATATATATATATATAGATATATGAACTGTATATATAATTAAAAATATAGATTTAAATATATATAAAAATATATAGTTACATTATATATAATTATAGATGTACTTATATGTATATAAATGTTATATGTAAATATCTTTATTTTACATATATATATATACACATTTACATAATAAATGTATATATATTATATATATATGTATACATTATATATCTACATCTATATTTATGAATATGTCTCTCTCTCTCTCTCTCTCTCTCTCTCTCTCTCTCTCTCTCTCTATATATATATATATATATATATATATATATATATATATATATATATATGTGTGTGTGTGTGTGTGTGTGGGGGTGTGCGTGTGCGTGTATGTGTGTATTTAGCGAAGAATTTTTATGAGACCATTTCTCATTTTTCAGTTGATGCTTGAAAATGATCAGAAAATAGTGTAATTTATAGGTACTGATTTATCACATTAATCTTCCTTATCATCTTCAGCATAATCATGTACTGGTTCTTCTCTTACAAAATTCGAGGAGCAGTGACCGACAGTTAGGTTTCCCTCCCTTCAGCCATATTAAAACCCTTTAAATCTTGAGAGTCATTTTCGAATACAAACATTACATGCAAAAGATGTTCCCTGTCTTTCTAATTCATCATAAATTCCGTCGAAGTTACGACAATGGTTTACCGCAAAGTTCACGGGATAATGTAAATAACTTCAGGCATCCACAAACGAACTTCATATTTGTGAAGGAAGTCATAAAGTCATTACCTTGAACGCTCGTTATTCCACAGACGCATTGCATAAAGAATAACTTTCCACCCTGCAGAGAGAGAGAGAGAGAGAGAGAGAGAGAGAGAGAGAGAGAGAGAGAGAGAGAGGTAAAATCAAAGCAGAATTTCAGAATGGTTAAAAAAAAAAATACAACCTGTGTATGTGAAAATGGAAGCATTAATCATTTTGCTAAAAACATAAAATTACTGCACAACTCGATTCTTCAGCGAAATTCGAAATCCTTAAGATATAGAATTAGCAAAAGTGTGATATACAGTATATGAGTAGAGGAAAGAGACGTTCCACTTGCTGTTTTGTCAATGTTCTAATCCCTTCCTCGCTTGTTTCCGATTAACCTCTCTCTCTCTCTCTCTCTCTCTCTCTCTCTCTCTCTCTCTCTCTCTCTCTCTTTCATATTTTCATATCCGAAAGTGGATATCATTCCCAAAATCCAGCGGCCGTTCCGTTCATCCTGTAGCGGCAGCATCCAAATGAATATCAAAGTTTTAATGAGATTCATTGTGGAGATGAATTTTTCTTATTAAGAGCTTCCTGCAGCATCCACTAGATGTTTTCATTGTGGGGGAGCGGAGACAAAGTCATTAGATTTTAATGAGGTTTTGGATTTAGATTTGGCCCAACAACTGAATCTGCTCGTATTCTGTTACAATCATTATTAAGAGGACTCCCCGATGTGATGCTGCTTGGGAGCGGGGCGCTTGTGGATTGCCGTTACGTTATTACTCTATGTCGAGGTACAAATGCTTCTATACACATACATGCGCACATGTGTGCGCACATGATTTTCATTAACCCATAACGAAATCGTAAATATATATAACTTCAAAGCCAGGTTCGGCGGGAGAATAATCAGCAGCCAAAAAAGATGCAAAACATTGGGGCAGCTTCAGATTTCATGTATTTATCTTTTAATTTTACAATGCAGACATTATCTTACTTAATACCACAAAATTTATCCAAAAACTCATTAAATATCATAATTTCAGATTGGATTTACTTCCTAAATAAGGCAACTTCTACGGTTACTTCAATTCGCACATGTCTCCACACCCAGTACAAAATGAATCAAAAATCCATGACCTTTGAGCTGGAAGACGGTAAAAAAAATAAATAAAGGGGCGGAGCCTTAGTTTTTTTTTTTTTGGGGGGGGGGAGAATGTGGCTCTTATAACAGAAAAAAATACCATAATACTTAACGTGACGCAATATTACAACCGAGAGATAACACTCGCGTGTTGTCCGATAACCTCTTGACGCGCGATAAAGCGTCTTGAAGCTAAAGTGAATAAGATCTAAATTCAATTCCATTTTACGAGGAAGCTGAACTTCGAGCGAGCTCTGACTTGGAATCACGAACCTTAAGAGGTCTTGCTTAAAGGTTCAGTATTGGCTGCGCCTACGTTGAAGGTGTAGCAAGACGTCTTATGGATATATTATCGTGAGACTTAAAAGACGACATACGGGTCCCTCGCTTGGTAATTACCTTGAGATAAGGGGTTAGAAGGACCTGTGGTTATGGGCACACGGTCTCCCTGATGCCCCTAAGGGACAAAGCGCTGCACCTGGTGTAGCCATTTGATGTGCAATGATGAAAATTGAAGCGATCGTGCCAACTCGAAGTCTACAATACAAAACTGCTTTTGGAGACAGAATTTATTTTTGGCTGTTTTGTAATAATTTTTAATTTATTTTTATTTGTTTATTCTGAGTCCACTGCTGTTCACTTAAGACCCGACAGCGTACTAAAAGTCGCAGTCACATTCATTCCCTGAAATGTGATTCGCAAGACCTCAGCAATAATAACAGTGACTACAAGAATCTATATAACTATTATGACATGTCGAAAGGAAAAAAGACAGACAAGCAAACACTAAAATATGATTACCTACCCTGTGGCAGTTGCAATCATATGTGATGTGGCATGAATATCAATTATATGAACCTGCAAAACACACGCGCCACGCACGCACGCGCACAGACACACACACACACACAATATTTCTTATGCATTATTTCGCAACTGAAGATCATTCACACGCTGATCTCTCTCCTCCCAAACTGCAACCCACAACAGTACACTAACAATCAGAATACCCGATTCACTGCTGAAGTCAACAAAGGAACCCCGAATTTTTAATGCAAAAAGGCCAATATTGTTCCTTTTCTTGCCTGGCTCGGGAACAGAACCCGGGCCCGTTGGTTGTAGTGGAGGGTGGTACCACAGTTCAGGAGAGAGAGAGAGAGAGAGAGAGAGAGAGAGAGAGAGAGAGAGAGAGAGAGAGACTTCACCTTGGGCAACAAAGGATGGCCATAAATTGTAAAAAGAAAAGCAAAAAAAGATGACTTCTGTATTCCCCCCTCACCCATTGCATTTCGTTTTTCCTTTCATCTTACCCTCTAATGATCAGTCTTCAAATATTTTTCACGAATAAACTTTCAGACGGGGAAGAAAGGAGAAAGACAGAGTAGTGGTGTAAAATGAAGATAAGCAGGATGACTATGGTAATGAGAACATTATTACTATTATTAGAGATTTGGGAATTCTACCGAGAGCTTCAGACGCTCTCAAAGGCTGGTTAAAAAAAATTAAAACATATATTGATTTCCTTACACAAATGTTTCTTCTTTCTGTTAAGAATTATTTCGGATAAAAATCTGTCTACACAAAGAGCATAAGGATTTTACTGGTGAAGAACTTCCAAGACTATTCAGCTTTCGCCAATAAAAATGGTCTAAAACAACTCTCGGCGCAAAGCTTCAACTTTTGCAATATGCATTCAAAAGGCAGACTTGAAAAGGCGCTCACGCAGCCAGTGTAAGTCTGAACTTTAACACACATAAAAGCTAATCTAAAAGGTATTTAGTATGTAAATTGAACATATGCTTTTCATAACTGCTGTTCTCTGAAAAGCTAAATTCAGTCTATCTTTGAAGTAACCCTGATTTTGGCAAAACCAATCGTGACGTTATATTATTCTCGAGCTTTTGAGAATAATTTTGAGGGAACTGTTCGGACAAAAGTAAATTTTCGCTTATCATGAAACAGGAGAATAATCTACTATTGGAGAAAACGAAAAATAGTAATGAAATGCCACTGGTAAAAATGTTGCGCTCATGAGCAAACGCGTTTTTGTAAATTATGCCTGTCCAATAAAGTCGATGACACTGTTAGAGTTGAAAAGGAAGTGTGAGGTCCTTCACTATTTTTCATGGCGCAATTTAATCCATCACTGGTACCTCTTTAGCGATACATTTTTCAAGAATCGTCAAAACGTCTTTGAAAATCTGACTCCTGGTGCCAGAAGTGGTAACTTCTGAATGTAGATATTTTTCAGAACCTACGAAAAAACCTAAATCATTTCACCCATGACCCGAGTGCCTGGCTGGATTAAATAACCTAGTAATTATTCACCCAGTAAGAACATTAATTTAAGCACAGCAGTGCATTCGCAAACATTAAGCCAGAAGATACACAGTTTCTGTACACTAAGTATCTCATAATGTACTAACTTTATGAAGGAGATCTTAATCTTAGCCGTTGTATCCTTGGACATTCGAAACACATTTGCGGATGACGAGTTTTTATAAGTTTTAGAAAGGAGAAAAACTCGCTGGCAAAATTTTACTTTCGAACCTAGGTTGTTGACTACTGGGTTTAAACTATGATCATGTTTAACAATGAACTTAGAAGTGATAACAAGTTATAATCTCGGGAAGTGAAATATTGCTGCACGTAATCTCGCGTTAAGCCTTAATCCTGACGAGACAAAAATATTGAAAGGGATCATTTATACGTCAAGAAAAAATACGTCAAATTTAATTCCTCCTAAAAGTGACTTGAACCAACAGGGGACAGGGTGACTTTTCATTTCCACAAATTAAAACCCACTGACCAGTGACCTCTTTGTTGGCTCGCGGGCAACTTGTCCCATAAATAAACCATTCATCACCGGGGCTGCCATTATCAAACAAGTAACTCGTGATCCCTAACCTAAGTGGGTACAATGCCACTCCGGTAAATTAGCCCCTTCAGCCGTGAGGGTGCACGTCATCACAAGTGAAAGAGGAGGAGATTCACCACTGAGTTGGCTACACTGCAATACATGCACGAGTAACACTACATTTTCTCCATCTGAATAAGCTGCAAAGAGTCGATAGAAATTAAGACCAGCTCTAAGGAAATTAACATACACTGAAGCGCAGTGGGAACATTAATGCTTCTTAGTGAAAAAATAAGGCATTTTTATCCATCTGGGTGCACTATAGCACGAAATAATGAAACTGGGGCCCTTCACTTATGTTGGTACATTGTATCGCTAACAGATCCTTCATTCGTATAGGCACACCGCAACACAAATCGTGAAATTTAAAACACTGGATTCGTCACAACAAAACTGACGCAATATAGGACATATCGGAAGCCCCCAATATATGTTTGAATTAAGAGCTCCCTGTGTACAAAGTCACCAGTTAGTCAGCTACAGCAATTAAATATAGGCATATCACAAATAAGATAGCCCGTAAAGTAAGCAGGTGCACCGCCTAGTAAGTGAACGTGACTTTCCGTATTATGTACAATCCAAGTAAAACATCAAACTCTATGTTGGAAACTGAATGTACGTGTTCACTTTTCTTCATATACATCCAAAACCTTATTAAAAAATTGCATATGCCGCAGTATGACACCAGAATAACTAGTTTCATCATCAGCTGTTCAGAGTTGCTTCTCACCTCTTGGAGCATATCGTTTTCAACGTATGCTTCCAAATTCATTATTATGTTCCAACAGGCGCACCTGCCAGAATTTCTAGCTGTATTGTGTTCACTTTCAATTTTGGATGTTCGTTCATTTTCTGGATTTTAATTCTTTAAGCGATTATGTACGACTCATAGAAATTATGTAGTTTTGCATAATAATTACAGCAAAGCTAGTTAAAGAATATATGTAAATTATGCTTCACGTTATGCCTGGTTGCAGGCCACCACCATGTACCCAACTTCTGAATTAAGTGTCAGTCATTACTAAATCTATGAGACCTTCAAGTGTCATCAAAAGCCCTAGAGAACATAAGAATCATCGAGATACAGGTGAGCAAGCTGAATCAGTAGACCAATATTATCCAAGTTATATTCAGTCTTTATTACCTTAAAACCCTTTATTTATTAAACCATCTCCATTCTTAAAGGATATGATTATTTAGTTACTACTTCTAACGAAGACTTCACGTTAATCCAGTATAACTGTATGCATTAATTGTCACTGGCGAAAAAGCCCTTTGGAGAAAACTGACACTCGAAAGCTGACCATTTCTTTAACAACCCGAGACCGGAGGCTGAAGCTGTAATTCATTATAAGATGGTTCAACAATACAAAAACAAAAACACAAGGAATCCCATACAAAAATTATTCATAAACATCCCTGTCAAGACTGACTAACCTATATTTGACACTCGCAAGAGGGAATATTCCTACTTTGGTAACTACCATCAAGTGTGTATTTAAAACCAAATAGATAGGTAAAGTTGATGTGTAAAAGCAACGGTTTGAAAACAGTGCAGCACTATTAAGCATGAATGCTAGGATACATACAGAAAGGAATCAGTGAGACAATGGAAATGAAATTATAAGCCAATCAGCTCATGATCCTTGTAAAAATATGAAAATAAGCCATGATAAATTGCTAATATTATGGATTTAAGAGTATGATGAACAAAGAGAAGAAAATGTTACAGCAGTAGTAAACATATGCTAAAACATACGGGTTTGTGGAATGCTGGACCTGGCAAAAATTAAACATGAACGAGTTGAAAAACTGACAGTGCTTTAGAGGAAAATACAGAAGGAAAAATCTGGAAGAAGAGGAAAAGGGCGAAAGCTAATACTTTATGCACCGGAAATTTAATTCCTTTCAGAATTGAATTCTACAGAACTATGAGAAAGATTTATTCCCTGTGAAAACATTGGTGATGCAAACCGAATTAAAGATATGACTAAGTTGCGCCTTACCATATCTTGAAACCGACGGAATTGTTAGCACCAGGTTCAGACACTACTTGTTATACGCTGACTTACCTGCAAAACGAGAAAATCAAATTTTAATATTCTAATATGGCAATGTTGACAGATACTTTAATAATTACCATAAGTTCGGTAACGCACCTCTGCACTCTGCAATTACAAAAAGTTTAAATGCAATGTAGTTTAATAATAGTCTTGCCTTACAGCGCAGGAACACATCTGTTTGTACTCAGCTTTAATGCGGATTATTCATATTTGTATTCCAATTTCAATAACTTCTTATTCATGGAAAGCGCGTATTTTGGAAACACTTCCTGATTTCCTTGGAAGCAGATTGTTTTAAGCTGGGCTCAGAATATTTTTCTAATCTCCTGTATGATCAGTGCTTCAATCTTACTCCGGTTAGAAGAGATTTATCGTTTATTATTGGTTTTACACTACAAACACATACTCACTCACACCTGACGTACCCACTTTTTCAATTATTGATTTTAATCGTGAGTCGTCTTGAAATATCTGAAAACAAAGGCGCTGGTTAACACATGTCTTTGAAAAGGTCTGCTTAATAGCATGTTTGCAATGTCACTTACTATATAACAAAACTACTCATCTTGTTGTACTTTTACTGTAGCCTACGATATTGGCCAGTAAGGTCTTTGATCCGTCTACATCCCAACCTTTTTTGACCTATGCAAGAGCGCACATACACTTAATGCAAAATAGGCTTATTCACATATACAAGTTAGCCGTAGTTATTTAAATTGATGTAACTAAAAAACCCTCGTCATCATCGCCTTCACCGCTGTTTTAAGGAAAAGGGCCCCTGAGAAATTTCCTTCACTTGCTTCTTGACTGTGCTTTATCTTTGGCAAATCTCCAGCCTCCAGTTCTCATACAAGAAAGTAAGGGTCTTCTAACTCTTGTGATGCCCAGGGGAGCCTAGCTGACACTATTACGCACAATTCTCTCAGGGGTGGAGTAAAGAAAATTGTTTTGTAAACAGTTTCAAAGCCATTACCTTTTCTTTCACGTTCATCAATGAAATACAAACTTCATCGATCATGGCTTATATTTTAACCGATTGGCCAAACAATGAAACGCGATAAAAATTTCAGCTTTGAAAAAAAAAGTTATTTATTAAACAGAGGAAAGATTACGGTTAAAAAGCTAGAAAAAATTCATGCTCATCCTCACACAAAAGAAACAAGAATAAATTAAAAGATGAATGCAAAGGTTCATGTCTAAATTAAGTGAAAATAATACCCTTTTAAATACTGCCCTTTTACCTATCCAAACCTTGTAAGGAAATAATTCCAACTAATTTTCCAGCATACGACGTTTCACAAAAAGTTCTAGAACATGTTAAATTGTAACATGGGAACTGCCGTATGGCATAAAGCAAGATGAAAATAATCAGACCTTACAAAGAAATGTTTTTCCAACTTTTCTCTTAACGTTAATGATCTCTCATTAAAAAAGAACTCGGCCTTCGGTATGAAAAGAATTTTTCTTTTACTTATGAACACAAGCAAGTTTCTGCCCATTCGAGGGAAGATCGTCTAAAACAATCAGTTTCTGAAATTCTTCTTTAATTCTCATTCCCCTGTGGCGTTGAAAGTGTACAAAATATCTACTTGAGCAGCTGTACCATCCATTAGTAGACTGACAAACTGAAGCCATCTAACGTCATTACTTTTAAAATGTCAAATGAGGTGACTAATGAACGAATGCATGGGTTATGACATTTAGGCTAAGAATACAAGCACTGGGCCACTTTCAGCCATTCATTACTTTGGACAGTGAAAAGAGGGAGTTGGAGTGGTTGGCCAACGAGGTAAAGAGATCCAAAAAATTACTGAGATGTACAGAGATCTGAAGGTAAGAGTTGAAGAAAACCCAACAATTGCGAAGAAGGAATAATCCAAAAGGTTGAACAGCAAAATGGAAGAAATGAGGCGGGAATGAAAGTGAAATAAAAGTAAAAAATAAAAAAATGGGTGCTGCTACGGGCCGAAGGGACGCTGCAACCACCCATTAGTAATGCAAGCAGTGCACCTCGTGAGGTATGCTGACAGCAATACGCCTGTAAGGAGGAGTTAAGTGGATAAATCCAACTGCGTGTATGGTACATGCAGTGTGCAAACTAGAAACAAGGTTATGTAATCCACATCGCGATTAGTATAATTTATTTGCTCGTGTTTCAGTGTAAATTTACATACACTAATGTGCATCAAGTGTATACACACATCTCAAATCACACTCTCACTCGTGCATATATTTATGTGTGTATGTATTGAATATAAGTAAATGTCTATATAATTATATATATATATATATATATATATATATATATGTATGTATATATATAACGTATATAAAGTACATTGCGTATTTGAGCGAAATGGAAAAACGATAAGTATAACCAGTATTACCAAAAGTTGAAAATAAACTAGAGTTCATTCACACAAACATACACAAAGTAATACAGTATGCCACCACGAAAGAAACAAACTGACACAGAAAATAAACACTGGGCGCCATTAAAAAAAAAAAAAAAAAAAAAGCAGCAGGAGAAGAACCACAACAACAAAGAAGCGTCCATGTGAATGCCCAGAGGCAAACTTTTGGTCTATACCAAAACTGGAGAACTCCCCGTCTACGTAAAAGAAGCAAGTGAAATGCGTCAGGCAAATTCACCTTGAAGGGGTTTGACAGGTTGGCAAATCACGACCGGCTCCTCCTCTTAGTAATTTTCGAATCCCCAATATCGCATGTGCAAGGCAGAGCCCAATGATGGTGTTTGAACTTCTCTCTCTCTCTCTCTCTCTCTCTCTCTCTCTCTCTCTCTCTCTCTCTCTCTCTCTCTCGGCATCATATTTCAGGTTTAATTTTAAGGAGTCATTTGAACATCGGCCTCCCTGCCCCTAGACTAAGCTGTTATAAAAATTATCTTTTATAAAAAATCATCTTTGCCTTATAATTATATCTTCCCATTATCATGTTTATGTTACATTATCGTAATTCTTTTTCTCCTGCGAATAAAATTATAACACTTATGGAAACTGGAGTAGTAATGCAGCAAACAATTCTGTGCCAATATTCGAGTAAACACGCACAGCCGTGACTGTGAAATTGCTTGTCATGACGCTCTCTTTTACAACATTCAACTGGACGTACATAAAGTGAAAACCTTCCTTTGCCGAGACGAATCTTTTTTGCCATCTATGTTTGTATGCCTTTATTTCTTTTAAATACTCGCTTTAAGTTGGGTGTCTCCATGTGGAATAAATAACTTAGGGTACTTAAGACTAACTTCGACTTTGCTTATGCTAAAATTAAGGTAACTTACAGTGATTAGGTTACTAATGATTGATGAGCGTTCACCATGGTACATTAATTCCAGCGTGCATGCAAATATCTAGTTCACAGACAAAAAAAGAAAAAGTTGAAAAAACTTGCCACTGAATTATCTCACCAAATTAAGAAAACCTCTGACTTCACTGACTACCATACAGCGCTATAAGGGTAGGTGGTACACAGTTGCCTTCCACAAGCAACATTAGAGGAAGGAAGAAATCAGGAGAAAATTGGCTGACGATAATGCTGTGAGACGTTGATTGAGAAAATTGGCTGACTTGAGAGAGAGAGAGAGAGAGAGAGAGAGAGAGAGAGAGAGAGAGAGAGAGAGAGAGAGAGAGAGAGAGAGAGAGATTTGCTGCAAGTTCATGGAGGCCACGCGCAACTGCCAAGTCCTTAAAAAACAGAGAAACAGATCTAGCACAAGCTTAAAGAGTCCATGTGCAACCCTTATGTGCAGGAGAGAGAGAGAGAGAGAGAGAGAGAGAGAGAGAGAGAGAGAGAGAGAGAGAGAGAGAGAGAGAGATGATGATGGCACAATTTCAGAGGAGCCCTATGAAACCCTCAAGTGCCAGACAGTCACAGACAGACAGACAAACAATCTGGCTCAAGTTCATAGAAGCATTATGCAACCTTCATTTGCGAGACAGAGTGGGAGAGAGTTTGTCTACATAGAAATACTATGAAATAATTATGTGCCAGAGAGAGAGGTGCCAGAGAGAGAGAGAGAGAGAGAGAGAGAGAGAGAGAGAGAGAGAGAGAGAGAGAGAGGAGATCTGTTTCAAGTTCAGAGAGGGCGCATGCAACCATCATGAGCCAGGAAGTGAGAGCGAGGGATCTGTTCCAGTTTGCCAGAGAGAGAGAGAGAGAGAGAGAGAGAGAGAGAGAAAAAATATCTGGTGCATGTTCAGTGAGGTTCTATGCAGTTGTTGGGTACCAGAGAGAGAGAGAGAGAGAGAGAGAGAGAGAGAGAGAGAGAGAGAATATCTGGTGTATGTTCAGTGAGGTTCTATGCAGTTCTTGAGAGCGAGAGAGAGAGAGAGAGAATCTCTTTCTCCATCCTTGCAGCAACTCATAGTGACCGACTGACAATTAGGTTCCTGAATCACTGCTTGGGTCAACGGGAAACAATCCCATATCGTCCCTCAACGTCCGATTCAAGATTCAAGATTCAAAAGCTGGTCCCTCCGTTTACAAGCACACACGCGCACACACACACACACACACACACACACACAGAGAGAGAGAGAGAGAGAGAGAGAGAGAGAGAGAGAGAGAGAATCTGGCGCATGTTCAATGAGAGGGGGAGGGGATTCTTTTACAGGTTAAATGATTAGGCAATCCTTACATGCTAAGAGGGCAGACGATGATTCTGGAGATTAATTCAGTTTTTATAATTGATACCTGTCGACTTATCTTCATTTTTTTCTGGAGCTGCTTCGTATAATCAAATACACCTGGAAGTGTTGCCAAATTAAAAAAAAAAATTCACAAAAGAAATATTTTATCATTCAATTTACACGTACAGACCGGGTTCAGTTCTTGGCGTACCCAGAATAGATGTACCCGAAATGAACCCATAATCAAGGTATTTAAACAAAGGCTATTAAGAAGTACAACCCAATCTATTTCATTTTAACAGACTTGTAAACAAGGCAATAATCTTCGATAAAGAAGAAAACATGAAGAAAGAAATTAATCGCTCAGTGATATTCCGTGGCTTAAGGGATTACTGCTTTAACAAATGACACACGAAAACCCATCTATTTAATGAAACTGAAATGAAAATAAAAATCAGAATAGTTGGGAAACATTTAAGGTAACCACAGAAAGTTCAAGAAAAGTAGGGAAAATCTATAAATCCTCAAATAGGTGGCATAACAAAAGCTAATTATCCATGAACCAGACTTTTCAAGATGTTGAAAAATACTTCCCTTTTAGGAACAAAGGAAACATTTAATCTCGCACGAGAGAGAGAGAGAGAGAGAGAGAGAGAGAGAGAGAGAGAGAGAGAGAGAGAGAGAGAGAGAGAGATAAAAACAAAGGAAACGGAGATTAAAATACTGCATGCAGCATAGCTAATAAAAAAAAAACACAAACTCATAATTTTTATGTTGACCTTGGTGATTTCAGTAAAGGTCAAAGAGACAGTATCGCACATCCACCTCTCGAAGATGCCTTTGGGCTAAAGATGAAAAAGGAACACTTGGGAGGGAGAGTGGGGAGGAGTTTGTGGGGGAGCTGGGGGGAGGGGGGAAAAGCTAGAGGAGGAGGGGGTGATAGAGGTGGTGGTGGAGAAGAAGTAAGAATGGTGGAGGAACCATGCGATTATCCGCGGACGTACTCGAGCGTACAGTATATCCAATGACTAAAATGCCCTTTTGCCGTTTGACGCAACAAAGGCGTTTTCTGCGGGATCATGGAAGCGCCCTCAGAGAGTCCTGGAGGAAGGGAATCCTGAAGATTAATCTAATTTCAAGTATCAAACGTTCTAACTGCATAGTCATAGAAGAACTGCATTATAAATTTGAACAGACCAACTATTTATTACTCGTACACTTATAACGTAAAGCGACTGTAGATACGTGCACTCTACGGCATCTGCACGCCAGGCTTCGAAAACACCCTCGAAAATTTAAGAACCTTAGGCAACAAATCGCCAGTCACTAAAAATATGAACATTCTATATAGTAACATTTTTCGACTTGCAGTTTTCAACTTTGTTCAGTCTGTAAAGAACGAAAGTTGATGATCAGATCTACCAGGTTTTTGGCCACAGTTTCCACCAAAGCAAACATGAAGTATTTAAACAGATCAATAAATAAATGCATCTTTCCTTTCCGCGTAATTTTCTTCTTTCACTTATTCTTGATGAACGAAATTTGCTTGTCAGGTACTTTAAATACAGCTGAGGTGAGTTGTGTTAACAAGACTGAGAAAGCAATATAACAGCTTCATTTAATTCGAATCATGAAACTCTCAAATACAGCCAAGCGGTTAATCATGCTTTTGGTATTGATGATACTTTCCAAGTAATATATGATTACACAAGGTTTTGAGTGTGACTCCTTCTATTTGTAGGCCCTTTGACTGAAGTTTTAATTTCATCATCGAAACTGAATTCTGTTCTTCAGATTTTTTCTATATAAACTTGACAGAAATGTTTACTAGCTGATAAGGTTTTGACTAAATGGCAACTTGAGCATGCATATATGTATTTGTACTCTTGTCTTAAATGTCAAAGCTTCTTTTGTCTGAGGCCAATCTGTGGCCGCAAATGACAACAGTAAAAGACCTTTATTTGGTTGTTTCAATAACTGTATGTGAAAATTACGCAGAATAATAACATTATATATTGCACGAAGTGTAAACCTCATAGAACAACACCCTTTACTTTTTTTTTTGCGGAGGGGGACTCTTCCAGTTATGCTTATGATATCGAGGTCTCTTTCATTCGAGCAGAATGACCTGAAATAATGGGTCAAAGTCATTAAACTTCATGACTTTGCAAGTGTCTGGCGATAACCTGCAACGACTTCAGCGTAGAAGAAATAGTTCAGTAACAAAAGGTGCTTGGAACTGACGTTGAAATTAGAGAAAGTTGCTTGTATACCAGTTTTGGTCAGTTTGAATTAAAACTCTTGTGAACAGGCACAGGCAGACACCCTACATTTCGTCCCATTTTTGGCAAAGTGTCAAATAAGCATTTTTTCAATTTTTTTTAGTTATCTTTATCGATGATGATTTTATCTATGACGTCGTGTTTCAGCAAATTATCAAGTATGTGCCTCTCACCATCCAAGATGTATGGTAAGAGAGACAAACTTGATACTAGTTGAAACAGGAAGTTAATGATAATTTCACCCTCGATGCAGATAACTTAAAAAAAATTGAAAAAGGCATATTCGACACTTTGCCAAAAAAGGGACAATTTCATTGATCATGGACTTTAAATAAAAGTGACCGAATATTAAAAACCCACGATGGTATCAATAAACTGTATTATTTGTAAAAGTTAAAAAAAAAAATTCCGGACACTTGAACGGTGTTCGAAAGTCTTTTCTTTTAAACTTTTACAATTTTCTATATCATTGTGGAATTTTAATATGGATGAATCTATAATATCATTGTGGGTTTTTTTTTTTTCTTTTTTTAGCAAATGTGATCGTATTAACCGAAAGAACAAAATTAAAAGTAAAATCTCCAGCCGTTTCTAAGAGGAAGGTACAGCGTGTGAAACTGCTGGACAGCGTTTGAATTTGAGAACCACCTTTAACAGATCTGGACATCAGATATTTTTTACTGGAACCCCTTTTGGACATGACAAATTGGAATAAGCTTTTGAGACTGTACTTTGCTAATGAAAGCTACCAAGGGTCAAATAAATGCAATTATAAGGAACAGCATGACTCAAAATTCCTCTATAATGAAGAAACTTGGTGTTTCATGCTATTTTATTGGTTATCGTTCAAGCAATTACCAACATTTTCGAAAAAAATGTGTTAACGGATATAACTAAGACAGAAACGCTAAGCATCATGAACGTCCTTCCTATCAACCTGAAGGAAAACTAAAATCCATAAAAATACTAAAGCAAAATCTAATGAGAAGCAAGACAGTCCTAGTTGAGTTTACATGGAGATTACAAAAGTATCCACTTAGTGAAAAAAAGAAAATTATTACAATTTCAAAGAAATGATAAAGAGTGCTCTAAATTCTAAAGTATACAGCAAAAATGATGATGACTTAACTTGGCCCAACGCTTTCAGTAAAAGAGGGAGGGGGTTTATCTGCTGCTGGATACATTTTTTGACTCAACTTTTCGATATACCAGGAGTAAAACATGCATATATACTGTAGAATCTTTATATCTCTTGAATTTCAAAGAACTGAGTCCAGTGTATCCAGAGGAGCAAAAATAATCATAAAAATCTAAAATTCACCTTGGCAGACGTAAGATAGAATATGCACATTTGCATAAGTATAACCACATTTGCATTCAGGGATAAAAAATCATCCATTTTAGCTAATAGTGTCTGAATTGCCTAGCTCAGTTTGAGAGAGTAATATACACAGAGTAAATATCTTGAATCATTGTCTCAGTTTGTCCCCTTCAAATGTCAGCATACGCCAATTTAACTGAATGACAGAAAAGAATTTTTTTAAGACCATTTAGAACTATTAACCATGTCGATCCTTAAAACGAGTCTTGGAATTTCCTGTAAAACATGGTTTTAACAAGAATGGTTTGTGACAGCCTTTGCAGATGAAGTTGAAGTTGATGTTTTAAGCACAGGAGAGAGAACTTTCGTACAAGGAAGTTTACAAGCTGTACAATTATTGTCTCTAAATAGACAAATGGGCAAGATGAAGAGGAGAGGATGCTTTACATTACTCGCCTAATGATGTACATTACACTGTACTGTCAAAATTATTTCCCTTCATGATTTTTATTTTATCCCTTATTCCTTGGGCGTCATGCACATTGCATCATTTCTAACTTTAGATGGTAATGATTATACTTTTGATACTTTTCTCGTGTGATGACATTTTTACCAGGAATAATGCATAATTAGTGATGAGTTTGGCTCATTTTAGCAGTTTGCTCGAATCTCCACTAACATTACATAAGTCAGGTACTTTTGTTCCATGAGCGAGGAGGCAGGGTGTCCAACCACCACCATAGCTCCAAGTATATTCTATGGCAATGCTGATCTTCAAGGCAGCTTGTTACCAAATAATCAGTTTTGATAGAAGGTGAACTTGAACAAGGCTGATTAAAGAGACTGAACAATCAGATGACAAGAGAGCTAAGTGAACAGATTGAGTAGTAAAACAGCGTTACAGCTAGGGGAGTGATGTCTGCAATGCTGCAAAAGGCACACTGTAGCACACTGTAGGCACATCCTAACAGGAAAAAAGAGACTAATTTTCTGACTTCCAATCTACTTTTGAACTATTTCCTACGTATGACTCAACCCCACCTAGAAAAAATGTTCAAACTTGGTCTTAACATTCAAATTTGCATTTTTGGTTGTTATAGTGGTAACAACAAAAATTTCATTTACTAGGCTTGCCAGTAAGTGATTTGATCTGATTTATGAAATTTAGGCTGTCAAGCCAAACACTAAGACACTTTTGGCCATTCAGCGTTCACGACAGTGAAAGAAGAAGTTGGAGTGGTTGGCCTGCAAGATGAAGAGATCCAAAAATCTGAGATGATGTACAAGGATCTGAAAGTGAAACTTGGAGAGAACCCCAGCAGTTGCACTAAGAAGCAACTGCTAGTGAGGTTGAACAGCAAGACTGTAGATAGGAAGTGGGAATGGTGGCGAAGCATAAGACTGAAAAGTGGGTGCAGCTAGGGACCGATATGACGCTGCGAACATCCTTTAGTAACGCCTACAGGGCACCACGTGATGTGCACAGACGGCACTAGTCCCTTACTGGGTAAACATGCTAATTGGGGTGTGCGAAACTCCAAAGATTTAAAGCCGGCGTCTGGCAATAGAGTAAAGCAATCCAGTGAATGTACAAATTAAAATCGTTTTGCAACTGCAGAAACAAAAAAAATCTATCCATTCTGAAACAGATTATGATATAAGGCTCTCAGGTCAGAAACTTTGAACGGCTCATGTTTCATGTACGGAAGTAGTAATATATTGACCGGACTATTATCTGAACACTTGGCAACAAATAAGCTAGAGGGACAACGATTTATTTTCACCAAATTACAGATCTGTCATAAAACACACACAAGTAAATCATAGACGCTTAAGAAGAAATATTGCGGACAGTCACGCAAAAAGATGTAAGCGGCGGTGAACTTTTCAAAATATGCCAACGTTCTCCAGCACTAATACAGCAAAGCAGCTAAAATACTACTACAAATAAACAAAGCAGTATAGTTAAGGACATTTTATTGTGTAGATGTCTTTAAAATAAAAACCACCCAACTTAACGTATCCATGCTTCAGATTCCTTGATTTGAGTTATGAAGATAAGCCGATTACCAAAGAAAGCTTGAACAAGGAACAGTCATTACATCGCATTGTACTTACCAAAAAACAATATTCTTCTTTGTTTTCACATTTTCCTTGAAAACGTTCTAATGCCGCGGTATTTCTTCTTGCACGCATGCATAAACATCGTATTATGAATGAGTATGTTTAGTATGCGCACTTTTATTTTATCAAAATTCACATTATGCAAACTACTGTACAATACACCAGAAATAAACATACAATGCTTTGCTTTCTAGGAACATTTGTTCTAAAAAAAATCTTTTCACTTCAATCATATCTGCTGTCATTCGCGAAGTTCGCCCGTTTTCCCTCAGTCAAGCATAAGGCTGAATTTTAAATACACCCGAATTAAAGCTAGATATTCCAAACATGTTTTCTCTCAAGGCGATAAGTTTTACGTTTATATCTTTTAACTCTTTCGAGGATATCCTTCCCTGTCTCTCTTCGGAATCCATCTATAAATATTGCCTAAAAAGAAGTCACTACTTTAGTAAGATGAAATGGGGGTGGAAAATTATCACTAATTTTCAAGGAGTATTTTCCTCATTTGTTTTCATCGCCAAAATATCCGGTTATACAGGAAGTCAGTTGCTATTAGAAGACGAACAAAACATGATACCGACCCACCGGATTAACTACTGAAGCGAAAAACAAATCTATATGCAATTCAATATAAAAGAGTTAAAAGAAAAAACCTAAACTTTCATCCATCGTTCAACTTATCAATAGTAACAAAACAACGGCCTACGAGAGGAAATCATCATAAAAATATTTCATTTATAAATAAATGACTTTTTCCTGTTGCATTATGCCACTTATATTAACCATTTTCCAAAACGTTTTAAAAATTTACATTTTCCAATCAACTACTCAACTGTTCTAATATGCATAATCAAGTTCATTTTGTAAATATAACATAGCAGTGTATCAATAATAGTGCCTAATTGGCAAATGATAAATCTGCGAATTCCGAGTGACGTTCAAAAATGAAAAAGAACACGTTCATGACCACCTAACACGAAACAATAAATCAGAGTCTTGATGCACCTATCAGCAATATCAAATTCACTAATCTTCGCTTCACATGCCTTTGTAGCATGGTTAATGAAACGAGATGAAGAGGTTGGCCAAGGGGTAAACCACTTTATGAATATTTTCCTTCTCGATGCCTGATCTTCCTTGTTCTTAAGGTGTCTTACCTGAAATGGGTTAAATGATATCTTACCAAACTTTTCCGAGACGTCGCCCCCAACAAACGTCAACGCAGCCTAGGCTCGACTATTCTAACATCCATGAATAAAAATTCTAAAGGTGATGTTCTATAAGTTCCATAATTTATTCAGAAAACAATGTGGAGAACTATACTAGTTACTTTATTTGCTACTGACAAGCTACCAAAATCCTAATATGAACAGGCAACGGAAATCTTAGTCTTTTCATCGGCACCTCTGTGAAAACTGGACAGTTTTGGGTGAACATAATTTAAAAGCTGAACTCCTCCGCTTGCTTGCTGACTGCAGTAATAAACTTTCGCTGACAGACACATGTGGGCATGGAAACATCCCAAATTCAGTATATTAACAAATGTAGCAACACAGAAAATCCAAAGTATGCTGTCTTGTGGAACTCCTTTCTCAAGAAACTGGTTTATTTCTAAATTATACTACACTGTAGCTCAGCTGAAAATGAGGTTAAATTTACAGTCTTCGTCACTACTTCTCGGATACCTTTCGTTGACGAGTTGCTCCACAGTAAGCTAAAATGCCTTCTTAAGTCAAATAAGACCCAATCAGATTAATACTGTATGAAAAAGCTCTAGGGAATTTTAGTGGTGTTTTATCATAGCTGTTCCAGTTTTGGCAGAAACTATTCATCCTTTCTTGAAGACTTTTGTTGCTGCTAGTAATGGCCTGTATGCTTTATCCAGTGCAGTGTTAATCCCATTTCACCCTGTAGTTATCGTTGTTGGGAGGTTATAACATGGGTTCCAGTGTTATCAGGGTTTGTTAAGCAAAGGTCTGTTAGGCAAATTAGAGATAAAAGAGTTGGAAAACCTTAAAAAAATATCATTTACATCATTTACTATCCATGAAGCCCATTTCTTCACTAATAACAAGTAAAGGTGACTAAAATATCCACTTCCAATCAAAAATGGATGGCACCAACTGTAAGCCAGAGCTGCTTGGGGAACTTAAGAGTATTTCAAGAATACAAATATGGGAAAAATGTACATATTGCCAACAGTTGTAACCCCAGAAGTGGTCTATCCTAGAATCCATAACTGGAACATTTTTGGGTGGTTGATGGCCATGCTACAGCTTCCATAATTGGCTTCAAATATGAACTTCGGTTCCAATCAAGATTTTTACTTGGTTTTTAGTCTAGGTTTGCCTGCAATTTTCTCTTTTCATTCGTATATACTGTTTTCTGGCTTTCCGTGTCATCTTTTCATTTTTTTTTCTTTTATACCTAATAGTGTCTTTTTTTATCAGTATCATCGAAATTCACAATTTTTTTTTTTTTAGGTTTTTCCCGTTTTGGCTCGCTCATTTCACGTTTATCAGCTGATAAAATATATAGTTTCACTTACGTGCCCGAATCCCTTGATACTGAAAAAGCAATTCATTCTTTCCCGTTTTAAAAACAAAATGTTTGGTGTCAATGTAAATTCAACATGTTAATTCCAAATGCTCGAATCACTGAAAGGAGAGTAAAATAACAATATACACTATATACAAAGCACAATAGAGTTTACTGAACAAATCGTAAACAATAGTAAATCTATTACGAAACATACAGTCTTGTGAAGTATTTGTACCAGTATTAACATCAATATGATAAAAGGTTTCAATTCAATATGAAGTGACCATTATAAGACATTCAACTTACCACTAGTTTCCATAGTCACGAGGTCATATTGAAAGCTACATACATGTCACATTGGCAAATCACAATACCTCCAACTGTTTTTTCTCTTTCACAAATTAACACATGCACACAAAAGTTTTTCTACAAGAATCTGGTTACCAAGAATTAAATCAACCAAAAGACCTGAAGCACTAATTATTTTTATCAGGGAAAACTAATACTTGAATAAAAAACAAATTATGATTACATAATGATCATAATGATGAGTAGACACTGGTGGTACACGAAGCATCTCGCGGGCTCGTTCATGAAAGCTGACTTCATATGCCAAGTATATGAAGTCAGCTTCATATACTGACCTTTTACCCGTAAATAAACGGGTATTAAGGAAAGAAAAACGGTCAGTTAACTGTAATTATAAAGTATCAGTCACTCCGTGTTTTTTACCACAAGATGAAATTGAGTAAATTCCTTGCACTAAGTCAATGTACACAATTATTTTCAAATTGAGAAAAATATTCATGATAAATCTGCAACACTGAAACATCACATGGACAGCTATGTTACCGGCAGTATGATATCTAGTCAACTTTTATTAGCCAGCAAAATCCTCCCATTCTCCACCAACAAGGTTTCCTGGACACATGTTCGTCTTGGAGAATGGGGATCAAAAGATAAGATAATTATAATTACTGAGGAGACGATGACAGGAAGAGTGAACAATTGACGATCAAGTCATCAATCATAGCCTGTGTACCTACATACAATCAGTAAATCAGTAATTTCCACTTACATATTTCATAACAAGTATTTGCAATTAAATAAATGGCTAATCACCATCTTTTAGTAATCCTTTACTTTAGTCAGCAATATAAAAAAATTCTGCAGTAACCCTTTATTTCTCGGACTAGGCACCACTGCGTCTGTTCAAATCAAAGCAACACTAAACACAGTAACTTCACATATTCAACATCAGTCATATCACGCATTCCATAACATCTGACTTCACCTCACTGGTCACGCAACACCCGACAGTGTTCTTCACTTCAGTCTATAGTCGCCAATGAGTAGGTGGCATCCGCGCAAACAGTCTCTTCCTACCAATTTTGCTGCAACTTCCAGTCGTTCTTTAGTTTTTCCATGGACGAGTAATCATTCTCCGGAAAATACTCAGGAGAGGGGAGGGTGCAGTTGAGGACTATGCCCACGATGACCACGATGAAGAATATAGCAATGGATATCCACTGGAAGATCCTTTCCCATCTCTCTTTCCTGAGATTTCTGAGGACGAACACACCCACGAGAACGCCGGCTAACGCTCCTCCAAAATGAGCCATGTGACCAGTCTTCGTTGTTAAGAAATAAAAACCAGTAGATGAAAACATTCACTACATCTGTTGATACTATTTACAACAATTCTTAAAAGTATTAATAAGTGAATAGAAATACTAGACAGGGCAAAAGACAAAGTTTAGTTTCAGCTCGCTCAACTTCACATGAACCACAGAAGTTAAAAGGGCCTCTATTAGTTCAGAATCGTAAATCTGAGAATCAGAATGGATTATTGAATCAATAATGAAAGAACAAATACTTGAGTCGATACTCCATTTAATAATTTTAATCCATAACTGGGGTGTGCCAGGACCAAACTAACCTCATTCTTGACTGAAAAACTGATCAGGAAGTTCTAGATTCTCATCAGAAATAAAGCAACTATACTACGCCTAGAAGGACCATCCAGTATTTTAAATAGACTGCCACTAATATATCAAATTATGAAGCTCAACACGTACTGATGAAAGGAATATCCCTAGCTACTAAAACATTCTGCTGTAAATATGAATTACTTACATGGGAAGGTGTCGGTGCTAGGTACGTGTCCCAAAAGGCGTAACCGAAATCTAGACTAATAACGAGCAACATCACAATTAACTGAACCCAGTTGGCTTCCATTTCCGACCAGTTCTGAAAAAATTTTGATTTTGACAAGTGTATGTGCATGGCCTTATAAAGACAAGGTAGTTTGATGAAAATGTATTGCGTGTGTATATTATATACATACATACACACACACACACACACATATATATATATATATATATATATATATATATATATATATATATATATATTTCCCCTAACAAAGGGTGGTTCCAGAGAATAAACACAAAATCGGTCATTGCCACATTCATACTAGATCAAGAATGAACCTCTTATACAGAAAACTTCACTATTCCCAATCAGCATTATCATATGCAGACATCACCCATTCCACACCATTCACAACTCTTTTCCTTGCTGTCTTTTACTGTCCTTCCCCTGACTTCAGTCCATCCAGACAGATACTGTCTAGCCAAGTGGTCATATGCCACCCTTGTCTCAGGCCCTCTTTTACACCATACAAGTCAATTTTTCCATATACGCATCCTAGTTCATATTTCGCTTGTATCTTAATCCTTTTTAATCAATCTCAACAAGTTTCCTTTAATGCCATATATTCTGAATATCCTCTGCACTGCTCTTTATTGATTCTTTCATAAGTATTTTCCTATCCATGTTTTCCTATACATTTGAGCTTCTTAAGAACTCGCATAACAAACAGTTGACCTATCCACCATTTTCCTCATCAGTTCCGCTGCCACATGTCTTTCTTTCTGTCATGATCGTATAATCGCACCACACACTCTCTTGGTATACTAAGTTGCTCTACAATGGCCATTGACGTGACAAGAGAAAGAATGACAACTAAACTCATAAGACAACAGGACTTGAGATTTAAACAAACATAACATAGTTGATTGGAACATGAATCAGAGCAACTGGTTTCTAAAGGCCACAGTTCACAACCTAGGCATTTATTTTTTCAGTACAATTATCCTCAACAACTGCACTTGGTTTGCCTAGCACATTTGTGTGCAATTTCGGATTTTTCCTAATTTTAATTATGATTATTAGTTAAACTGAAGAATTTGACTCAATTAGTTTTCTTGAACTAAGTTTAGTTGTTTTATTTCCTCCTTATCAACTGAACACTGAAAATATTGGTTAAGCTGTTTAGACTAGCCTTCATAAAATTCTAGAGTTGTTTATATTTTACTTCATGTTAGACGCCCAACTCGGCTTATTGTGTTCAAACCGAAAAATCCTTCATAAAAGGAACAAAATAGCGCACGTATAGCGTAAAATAGACCACGAGTCGAGAGTTTTATTTAACCAAAAACAAATTTACAATCATTATCTAAAATTCAGGGTATTTCTTCACTAAATTGGAAACAACAGCAGCGTGATGCTTACTCTGCCTGGTAAATGTTTTAACCAGGTAAAACAAATTTGCATCTTTGAGTAATTATTCTATCTTAATTATACAACTTTATATTCTGCTTATTATCATAGCAATGGCCACTGTAAACCAAAGCCGATTATCTTCTTGTTCTGCTTTGTAATTCAATTACTTTGATGTTTTCCAAAAATGAAGAACAAATGTTATGAAAAAATATATCAAACCCATAAAATCATAACTATTAGTTATGAGGTAAAGGTCATAATTTGTTTAAATAAAATTTTTAAAACAGTAACTAGTCTCCATTTTACCCTCCGGAAGCAACAAAATTAACAGAAATATCAATATATCTATTATTTATCACTGAGAAGAGCACTATAAAGATAAAAAATAATACAAGAATACACGTTAAGAATAAGTATCACTGTACCAAGAAAAGGTTGCCGAGATGTGCGTATTCAACGGCATAAACACCTCCAGAGGCCCCTGCGAGATATGACCCTGGAGTGAACAGAGAATGAAGGATAGCTCCAAGGACTACTCCTGAAAGATAAATCAACAGCACCCTCCACCATTTGTGTACCAACTCCAGAAGCACTCCAAGAACTATTTGCACTATCAGGTTATTTACCAAATGCACCCATCTGGAAGGAGAGGCAGGGTTGATCTTTAGTAAACAGCAAAGGGCGACCTCCTTTTCTTATGAATGGTATAATGGACAGTTAGCACTATTAAATTATTATATTTGAAATGTTAGTTGCCAACTTCACCGGAAAGAAATAAACAGTAGCATTAACCTCTAATTTGAATAAAAAGGTAACTTTTCTCAATTATGAAGGTTGTAACTTTGCCGACATAAACACCAGACAGAGTAGGTTTAATCTGTCTCAACTGATCTTTATCAATGGGGCAGAATATCTCTGCTATGAAGCATGCAACCCTAGCTGTATAGACAACAAGCTTTATCACCAACTGCAGGAAAATGAGAATGTATGCAAGAGTAAATATTTAGATATGAACTTGAGGCAGCAAGGTTAAACAGGGAAAGTATATCTACAACCACGACAAACAGAAATCAATTTTTAGTCTAATGCCAAAACACGTGGTCCTGTCTAATTCAGAAGGAATGCATTTTTTACACTGAGCCATGAGACTTTTAATGATTAAACTAACTAAAATTATGCCAATCTACACTATGGCAAACACAGGTGAACAAATTTCTATTGAGGAGGAGTTAACAGGCCCAAATGAAACGCTCCTACTACTCACCCAGAATGTATGAGCGCATAACTGATGTAACGCCAAGCTTCATACCTCCTCTCTGGATTGTATACAAGGGGAGAGTACACAGGACACGGACCTCGTGGCCCAACGATTACACTCTTGTCAGCAAGATTGTTCATATCAATGGCATAGTATATAAACATGGCCAGCTGCATTGGAGATCAAAAAGAGATGCTCAGTAAGCATTACTCAGAACAGGAAATTTAGCTGTACTGAAGGACATCTTCAGATGATATACCCTACACAGTACAGTATTCCAAATAATAAAGAACTATAAACAAAGTAAATGTCAATCCTTTATTTTAAGGGTGGTCTTAAAACCTATTTATCTACAGATATTCTGTAGTGAGACTCACTTCTACAAGTGTGATGACTAGCATGCAAAATGGTGGCGGACAGCAAGAGTATTCCTCAATGTATCTCCTGGTTTCAAGCGTTCGCTCTGTTCTAGGCACTACTGCTAAAGCGCCCCTACGAAGGACAGTGCTTCGATTTCGGGCAGCGTTGCTGAGCATGACCTGGTGGTAAGGCAATATTTCACACACCGTTTGTAAAATATTCAGGAGTGTTTTTCATCAAATGACTATCAACATCGCGGCAAGGGTGTTAGCTACAACTGAATATCCGCATTTTCAGTTTTGTAGCTAATCAATACAATGACAGCAATCTAATCAACAACGAATACTAACAGCAAAGTAACAAACTGTGCAATATCACATTTTCGCCATGTTGAACAATGAAGTCGAATAACCAAATGTTATCAAACAAAGTAAACAATTAATTTAGTATCTGAAAAACTGGTGCAAAACATTCTTCGTGTACATTTTCCACACAATCCTAGCTGGACTTATTTACTGAAAGTTTATGAATCGTATCTTAAATCAATAAAATATACAGAACTTACATAACAATGATTTTGAAAGTATTTCCAATTCCTAAATTACTTAGCAAATGTAAGCCATCACGTTAATTAAAACAATGGCGATGTAATTTATCTGAAAAAATGTTACTGATAATTTTTTTCTTGTGTGTGCCCTTTTCAAAACCCAAATTTTTTCTTAAAAGGTGTGAAACAGAGAACTGTTGGCCTATTATCATCAAGTAATTTGAAAAAATTAAATTCTTGTTAATGCTGGAGAGCTTCAAGTATTCTTTTTCTAGCTGAAATAGCGTCACAGCATTGTCTTTTTGGAAAATTCCAGACAGGATCAATAACCTCTGAAACACAAAAATTGTTTACCACACTAAAACTAGCATGGTAATAATGATAGTGAAGGTAATCTCATACATTATTTTCATTTCTAAAATCTGACTTATCAGCGTTTTTGCAATTTCAGGAAATGTATTGGCACAATCGAGCCTACACGAGACACATAATCCAAAACTCATATAAGCAATGAAACAAAGCACGTTTCGTAAATGTTCGCATTACTGGCAACTTACAAACCGGAGAAACTCCTCGTACTCCAGAAATCCATCCCGATTGATGTCAGCCTCCTGGAATGGTATCTCAGCCTTGCCCAGGAGCTGGATGGCAACGGCATTGGGCAAATTATCTGCCTCTTTGGCATGGAAAATCCATTCCTTCAGACGAGCCGGGTGTATGAGTTCGCTCCTGTAGAAGACAAAGTGCAAAAGGCGATTTCTGTTGTAACTGTTTGAGACAAACCGGGGCCAGTTGAAGTCGTAGTAGCTGGGTTTCGAATGGACGAAGTCGACCAGTTGCATCCATGTGTTGAAGTACGGCTGATGATGAAGAAGATGCGTTATTAAATCTCTGATCTTTCCCCACAGAATTTTTATGCAGCTAAAGCGGAAAGTCTTGATGTAATAAATGAGCAAAGTAAAATTTAGGGAGCTTTTCTTAATAAGCTTTTGGGGGTTTGAATAGCAGGTACTGACTGTTGTCAGCTAAATACTTAAAACAAAGAGGGGTCGGGGAGGACTTTAAGCTCAAGCTCTTAAAAGCTTACGAGATCACATTTTTTCAGCAGTAATTAAGGTGTGTTCTGGATTTAAAATTCATCTTATTTGAGATTGACTTAAAGCAGCCATACCAACACGTGCTTCTTTTTTATGTCCTTAGAGATAGGAAAAAAAAACAAGAATTTGGTCTTTCGGTTAAAATTCCCTGAAGATTAAAATCTACTTTAGGAAGGCCTACAATATTTTCTAGACTTGTACTAAAGTATCTACAAGCAGGAAATGGTTCAGATAAGCTGAGCCTTTTATCCATCCTAAGCTAAACTCCCAAGAACTTCAGCAATCCTTTAATCGTTGCAGTTCCCTCGCCTAGGTGTAACTCTTCATACTCAGCACAATATCCGCTCAAAAGGAAAAATAATAATATTTAAAACACAAGATTTGAGACCGCACACAAGTCACACATGGATTTAAAAATAAGAAGCGCTTGCAGACAGCATTGCACTTTTTCTCCTCTCTGTTACTGTGATCAGGTCTTGAAATAAAGACGAAAGCTCAGGGTCAACGATCTTTCCTTTCACCTTTTCCTGCAAGCGCTTCTTATATTTATATGCCACAGGACCATTGTGGTACTGGATGAATGGACATAAAAATGTACATGCAACAGTCAGTTATCCTTGATCCTTTGAATAATCAAAAGTTTCCAGACATACCAATAGTACTATCTTCCTACAGCAAGCAATGGCGTAACGGTGTGTAATTGTATAAAAGGCAAAGAGGCTACGTCCAATATCAGCATAACGATAACGTTGGAAAACATCGTAATAACGTTGGAAACTGTTAAACATCGTAATTAATTCTCGTAATTAACTGACAGGATAACTTTCAAAAGATGGAGACAATTTTAACACTTCCATTATATATTTCCAGAAGAAAGAAACAATTTTTCCTTTGACTAAAAATTAAGCACTTTCAGGTGGAATGAAAAACTAACGGTCGGATGTCAGTGATTTACCGACTGATATCAGAAAACATTTTCATTGTTTCATGTTATTCTGATAACTGGTTATATATACACACACACACGCATATATATATATATATATATATATATATATATATATATATATATACATATATATATATATATATATATATATATATATATATATATATATATATATATATATATATATATATTTATATATATATATATATATATACTGTATAATGTATGTATAATGAAATAAATAACGATTGTCAGAACAATATAAAACACTGAAAATGTTTCCCAGCATTAGTCACTAAAGTATCAAAAGTTGCTCCCGCGTTCTTGTCGAAAAATATTATCCACTGGAATAAAATAATGTAAACCCCCAAATTCTCTTTCATTAATATAAAAAAAAAAACATAGGAAAGCGTACTAATACATTAATTAATTCGCAAACTAAAACTTAACAAAATAATGAATAATAAGTTTTGTACATTGTTTCCATTCTATATTTTCTTGCCAACAATACATTAATAAGTTCAATTAGTCACTTACTGAATTATAAAACAAGGCCATACGTGTAAAAAATTAATGAATATATATTTTGGAATATAGTGGAGAGAAAAATAGTAATTTCTTTATCTGCAAAGAGGCATCTAATAGTAATGTTACCTCATTCCGACAAATATGAAAATCTACTCGTATACCGAGGTAATGATAGTTGCGTTGTTCTTATTCCACCAGCCATTCTCATTTCTGGCTTCCCCGCCACGGATGGCTTACTCCTCGCGAGAAAAAGTACAAATTAACGCCTCATTTATCTTCGTAAATACTTTGTCAAGGATGGAATACTTTATGGAAAAGAAAAAACCAAAACCAATACACGTATTTAAAAGTCCAAGCAACATTAAACCTTTACTGTTCACATTTACAACATCATTAAATTATTTAGACTTAGTTCGGTTCCCTTCATGCAACTTTATCACTATCCTTCTGCATAAGGAAAAGAGCCTCTCCACCAAACTATGATAACACTTTCGAAATCACTCTTATCATATCTATAATCCACTACTGATTAAACCCGTCTTACAACCCTTACCCATAAAACCATTCTTACACTGATAAGATTTTCATTCATTGGAACTAAACTGGCTGTACAATGCTTTTATACCTTTCAACTTTTGGGTGTGTGGAAACCTTCATTACACTTTTTTTTTTTAAGGATCACGTTTTCTTCTTCACTTCTTACTTTCACGATTCATTTCTTCACGTTTTTTGAAACTGACAGCAACATTTATTTAAATTTTCTGTCTCAGTTCACCATTTAATTTCCTTCACTGTTTATTTTAGCACTTACATATCGTACGCACCACCTTCAAAACTTTTGTTTGCTAACAGTATTATTTATTTTTCTCCCATGAACGCTTTCGGGGCGTTTTACGAAGTCACTGCAACTGGAGTCTACTGTCAATAATTAAAATCAGTCTACTAGCTAAAGTTACTCATCTTTCAATCGCCATTCATCATCCTGTATACAGTGACTCCCGTGTAACCGAGTACCGAGACCTTTCCCTGAAAAAAGCGGGACGCCATATCTTAAAACCTAACCGTAGATTTTTCTTGAAAATAATCTCACTAAGTTTCCCACACCCAATTTAATAAGACGTTAGTAATCTAACCTAATCTAATCTAACCTAACCCAACCTAACCTGACCTAACCTAGGGGCTGGCAAAAAAACCGGGGCTAGTGCAATGCTAGCATACATCTCAGGAATTTGCCTCCCCCCGCCCAAATCTTCCAACCTTTCCCTAAATTCTGTTACCAGTTCATCTACGAAGACAGTGAACGGATGCCTCGTCACTTTCCCGCCAATGTACTCATAAAATGATACCAATCTTTATCATAAAAACTCTTAGCCCTCTCCACAAATAATTTAACAAGGCAAATAAATCACAGGTATTTCCTGACTAAAACTAATCTTACCTCTTCCGAAGGAGCTGGGCCCTTATCAAGGACATCCAGAGCGGCACGTACCAGCACGCCTCGTTCCCAAGAATTGTCCGGTAGGATATTGTTGTACTACAAATGATGAAATAACATATCAGTAACTTGCTACAGTTCTAACATTGTTCATTTTAAATTGATTAACCTTATTGTGCCAGAGAGCTCAATAAAATCAACTGCTTTCTATAGAATTGAGTTAAGTTCATGCTTTGAAAGTGTTTAAAAAGTTGAATTTGGTTACCAGACACATCGTAACTGCTTTAGACAAGTTGTAAATTGTGTTCCAGTCCATATTTGTACAGAAATTCTACAACCATCTGCATGAATTTAAACAATTAAACAGTAAGGTCACCTAAATACCCAAGAACTGAATCATGCACCTATATCTAATCATCTGAATTTAGACAGAACAACTGATAAAGCAAATGGTGAAGAAATAAGAATGTCAGTATTTCCTCAAACATCGGAAGGGAAATACCGTGAGAGGGAGGTTATCAAGGGGCAATCAAGAAAAAAAAAGCGCTCACGCCCAAAAACCGATATACATACGAACTTAAAAGCTTATTTACATGCTCAGATACAATTATCTCCGCCCGGGTGTAGTAACGAAAGTGAGATACATGAACGAAAGGTAACGAAGAGTTAGAACAATGGAAAAGCTTACAGAATAAAGAAATTTTAGTGAAACGAGACAATGTCTAATGAAAACCTAATGGAATCTGAACACGAAAATATTCACTTAGGCGTAAACGAAAGAAAATAATCAGAAAAATAACAATGCATGAACCGATAACTTTCAGAGGAAAAGAAGAAAATAAAGTTTCTATATAAGATACTTGTGAAAAATTTAAAACAAGACAAATGCTTCCACGATGAAATGGAACAATTTCTCCTTTCAATCAGTGACCATTGCTTTCATGCATTAATAAAACAAAATAAGTAAAAAAGTACAAGAAAACATGAAGTTTATATTATGAACTCAAAAGGTCAGTTCTCACAATTTCATTTAGTAAAAATAAAGGTTATCACAGCATGGAAATCTCCAAAAAAATAACAGTCAACCCCTAAGATATTCTTGATTTATTTGAAATCACGTTGGATGCAAGCTCTCTGCAAAATATACTTGAAATTCTCAAATATTTGTATAATGTAATGACAGTTTTTTTATATAAAATCTTAAGACTTTTTTTTCTAAAGATTATCGTTAAAACTGGGCTGTCTTCATTCAAGATAATTTTATTAATTGGAAAATATCTGTTACTAAATGATATTTTGTACATCACTATGTGAAAAACGACAATTTCAGAATATAAAGTTTTGCAACAATGTTATTTACGAAATCAGGGATTTTCTCATAAATAATGATATAAACAGGCTCATCTCATACGTCATCCAATATCTCGTTAGTTGTAAAGTATGAGGAACAGGTGAATGAAGTCATACGTTATTTGTGTAAACTAGACGTTTCACAAAAAATTCCAGTTATCTAACAAAATCTAAATAATAATATAAGATCTGTCACTGGAATTCCTTTCATGTCAAGCACAATTACGGTATTTACATGGAAATAATTCAAAATCTATCACGAGAAGATAGATCAGGAAGTAGTATGATGTTCAATGATTTTTAACAAAATAGACAGCAACCAGAACTGCTAAGATACCTGGTGCAACCACTCTT
The DNA here is from genome assembly GCF_040412425.1 of Macrobrachium rosenbergii. Classification (NCBI taxonomy): domain Eukaryota; kingdom Metazoa; phylum Arthropoda; class Malacostraca; order Decapoda; family Palaemonidae; genus Macrobrachium; species Macrobrachium rosenbergii. The sequence continues at coordinate 55,479,700 of NC_089744.1, forward strand.
TCAAGGGCCATAATAGTTCTTAAAGAAAATAATAGTGCAAATTGGGTATTGAAAGGCTTACATTATTTCAATCTTGCTGAACCAGACTTACAAAATGCTCAAAATCCTTGTAGGTGACATATCCTGTGCCTCCAGGATCAGCTTCCTGGAGTAGCTTGAGGGCCCGGAGAACTGCCTGGGAGTTGTTGGTAGTTCGCGGAATCCTCTCGCCGAGGGTCGACAGCGCGATCTGCCCCCGACCGTCATCGAGGCGGTACCATACATCCTGCCAGTCTACCAGATCGGTGGGCGCCTTCAAAGGAGCCAGAAGCTGTCGCCGCGTGTGCTGGTGATATTAGGGTGGTAATATGTGAGAATTCATTCAAGCTATTACGAATAAAATCTCTAAAATTCTTGGTTTTCGATATATCTGATGGTAAACTGCACAATAAAATCAATCTTAATTCTACCTTAATTTCATTTTAGTTGACGTTGAACTTAATTTATTGATTGCACAGAACTGCATTCCTCAGGCTAATCATTCCACAGCAAATTTGGCATTTCACTCACCCTTTCATCTCTTGACCGAAAGAAGTCTGCTTCGTCCATATGCATCTCCATTTTTCATTCCAGTTTTTATCATAACAATTTTGCTACCTTTCACCTTCGGCTCTTCGCAGTTAACAGGATTTATTCGCATTCCATTTCCACAAGAGAATAGTTCCTCTTTCGAAACAACTCGGTCCTTTACTTGATCGCGCCTTACAGCATTTTGGTTTTCACTTCGTTCCGTACGTAGGAAGTGGCCTCTTTCGAAAAAGACCACTTCCTTCTTTATCAGTTCTTCATGCCCTTGATAAACCTGGCATTAAAGGGATCTAAATAAAAGTATACAACATTATTTAGTCGGCGGTTACCGGAATGATAAGCAGTGGTAAAGATCTAGCTATCTGAATATTTGCTCAGTTCAGTCTAAAGTCGGAGAAGTTATTTAACATTACTCTTACTTCGGAATTCTTACGAAAATAACTAGAGACTGCCTTCTTCGTTATGAAAACCAGAATGTAATTAATAACAATATGCATCAAAATGCATATATGCTTCACAAAGCAATGGAGAGAATATTTACAAACACTTACAGACACAGGGTAAAATTATTCTTTCTGCCACAAACGTGTTTATTACTTTATAGCTTCTGACACTTAAGTGTTTATTATCTTATCATAAATACTTTTCCTATCTCATAGGGAGAGAGAATGATTTCAGGTCACAAAGTCCCAGTTATCTACTGATTAAATGAAAGCACTCTCTTGTACACGCATTCTGGACATCAAATGCTCAAACCTACCACGCCAATAAATACATTCGTCTTTTTCAATCTAGGCACAAACAGCTTCTTCCCTCTTACTTTTATAATATACATTATCTCTGATGAAAATGGACACAATCAAATTCCATCTTGCAACCCTCCAACTGTAAAGATGTCACTACTTTTCTGCTAGAAATCCCTGCTTGTGAAATTTCAGCTGTAGATGCAGTCTTTGCTGACTTAAGAACAAACAAGTTTGTCTGTGGGTTTCCACATCAAGACTTTAACGTTAATGACTGATGGAACACCGATCTTATTCCCATTCCATTTTCTCATATATTAAATTTCTAATGACAGGCTTTCATAAGAAAACGTGGTAATGAGATTATAAACTGCTTTGCAACATATATATCCCTTATCCATCATCCAACTACAAAAAAGCAGTTTTGGCTAAATCACCAAGGAAAAAACTGCTAGTTAAAAACACTTGTGTTCCTAAACGTTAAGGTCATACCATGCATACATATTGGCCTTCGTTCAATGCATGCTTTCTGGTATGATTTTAATGACAATTTTTCCTCTTGAAATCTTGCGTGCTTAGTTTCTATCCTCAGTATATGAAATTTAGAGCGGAATATATCATTGTCTATCGTTATCCCCTTCTTCAGATGTTGATTGTTACCGCTACAAATACATCATTCCCTTTTTTCCAAAAGTACGATCGCACTGGTGTCACTAAATTTTGGTACTTTCTGCGACTCTACTTCAAAGCAAATGGCACACACCACACCTATGTAGGTGTCAATATAATTATGTCATCTTTCTTTTGTTACATTGCACATGTTCCTTCCATAAAAAAACAACCCTCGTTATCAGTACCGACGGAAGCATCTTGCCTCCACCATTACCTTTAGAGCACTTTCCTCCTTCAGACATATCTTCCACACCCAAATAAGACACGCAATTTCACCATAACCACTATACTTCAACTCATTTGTAGTCTCAGCAACTGGTGACCTATAATTCTTCAACTCTGAATTCCCTTATCACTCTCAACCGTCACTCCTACAAACAAATAAATGTTTACGTTTATCCTCTGCGTTCAGTAACTTCAAAATGCACACCATCGACACAACAGCATTTTCATCGTACTACAGCACTCCATTTGCATAATTCTCTGCCTGAAATACTTTCTCATATTTACACCAGTACTTTGATTACGTCTCACTTTTTTCTCTCACTTTATTTTTTTGCCTACCCCCTTCCTCCTACTAGATAGTGCTACATGGTCACCTCTTGTGACCTGCCACTGCACTCCAAGATCTTTATTTCTAACATTAAACTTTCCTTAGCATCATCCAGCGATTTGGGGTCTAGGAAAACAAACTGATTTTGAAGACTTTGGTCCGTGATCGCGGAATTATGTTTTATATAAAATTGCATGTGTATAAGGGAGTTTTTGCTTAAAGTTTTTCCATTATCACTTTTAGTAGTGATTAGTTCATAAAATCTGTGCCAAAATGAATTATGAAAAGAGCTGTTCAATGGTCATTAGAAACACCTGGAAAAGGCCATTAAAAACAGCTACCCATAACCCCTATATATAAAGCACATTCCTCAAACTCCTTCCACTATACGGTGCTATTAACCGAGGGCCATTTTTCATAAATCTCACTATTACATTTTATTCGCAGCCTAAAAGTCTCACTCCACTAAAATCTACAGTCTACTTTCACATTCGGTTCAAGCAACGCTTAGGTATGGCTCTCACAAATTACATACATCAACATATTCTTCCTTCTATTCTGAAGACTGCTTACTTACTTATTTGTATTCCCAAAAACCAAGTCTAGTAATCCAGCACCTCAGTGGAATAAGGCCTTTAGAATTATAGTTATAGCATCCCATTGAATGAAAGTTACGAAAAATGTCAAAACTGTCCAGAGGCACGGTAAATCATGATTTCCAAGCAAGGAAGACAACCCCACTTTGCGCAAGTGTGTCACTCAAGACGAAACATATCCTATTATAGACAGAACATCCGGTATTTAAATCCGCATCTCTCTGATCCTTACCAAAAAAACCTAATTTACAGCTGCACTAAATGTCTTATATTTTAACACAGTAAAGTAGTGGCTCCTGATTTGAAGGTTATAAACAAAGTGTTGCTAATTACAGAAAATAATCAGGAACAGTACTCCGTGTTGACGACAATAGAATGTAGTTGCTGATTAACAAAGTTTGGATATTACTAGCGTTGAGTTCCTAAACCAGGGACAACAAATAATGGCCCTCTAAGTCATTCTAAAGGAGAAGGTACCCAATTTTGCTTAAAGTTCAAACTATAGCATTTTTGGGGGGCTGACAGTAAACTGACACGGCAAATATCACTGAAGCTAATCGGGACTTAGACTTTTAACTTTTTTTTTAATCATGGAATGTGCAATTTTTTTATTTTGTTGTCACGGCTGTTAGCAAAATTATACAGCATGTTGATGCTAGGATGACATTTTTGGATATTCACCACAGTAACACAGCAATCGAAATATATAGGGATGTCGTATTAACCCTCTACTGTTACAGTACATCGGCTGGTCAGAAGTATGGTAGAAGCATAAAAAATTTATTAGCAGTAGATATTAGGTACCATCAGCTCAAAAAATTCATATTGTAGAGGCCATCGACTGCACAACGCACTATTTTATTTTCCAAGCCGTGTACCCAAATAAAGGGATCGGAGATTTTTACCATAAAGATGCAACACAGGATACTCCTATAATGCCTGTCACCATTAAAACTGTGATGAAAAAGCAGTTCATGTAATTCTCTAATACCTAGGTGACAAAATTATAATTATTAAGTGGTGCATGATGCGAGCACTAAAATTTCTGCTCTTTGGGTAATATTCCTTTCAGTGTTTATTGTCCTTTAGCAAGGTAGAATTTATTACCTTACTCCCTAATGTAATCCAAATGCTATATAAATATAAATATAAATATAAATATAAATATAAATATAAATATAAATATAAATATAAATATATACAGTATAAGTGTATATATATGTAAATATATATATTCAGTATATATACGTATATACTGTATATATATCATATACATAAATAATTATATATATACAGTATATATATATAATTATATATATATATATATTATACAATACATATATAAATATGTGCGTATACATATACATATATACTGTATATATATACATCATATATTATACAGATATACATACATGTGTGTATATATAAATATATATCTATATATACAGTATATATATATATATATATATATATATATATATATATATATATACTTGAACCAGATCTCATGTAAAAAAAAAGTATTTAAAATAAACACTCCTGAAATAAAATTTCGAAGATGAAACATTCTCATAGCATAAAACGATTTAAAACAAGTCCCCATGTAAGAGCCTATGTCCCCACTCCCACAGCAACCTAAGCAGAAATGGAGGTTAAATTAAGACACACGTAATAATTTTTTAACTTAACGATCGCACTGGTCAAGTTTAGGCTTTTCTGCCTTTGCTGCAATGCGTTATAGCGCAATTTTCGTGGGATGATTTATTTGCTCTTCCATACAACCGCCACAACGAAACGTGAGATGTTTTAATCGAACGATGGTTCTAGCCATTAAAAAAATGAAAGCAGGCTTCATCTCAGCATCGAGTTCTTTAGTTTCCTTGAATGCTCACACACATACACACACACACGTGTGCGCGCGCATACTGAGATCTCGGGAATTCTCTCACCTCCATTTAACCAATGCGACAGTCAGTTCCAAGCTTTTGTTCTCTTTCGAACACAAAAAATAAGCACATAAAAAAAATAAATATAAATCATTATCTACGGTTTAAAGTTACAATCTGAAAAAATATCTCCTACAGAACTAAAGAACTAAGAACACACACCAGAGTAAATCCTGTTCCTTATTTTGTCGTGCATAGGCTATACTCAAATAGTTCTGATGACAACTGGTCCACACACACACACACACACACACATCCGTCCACAAAGTAAAAATTTCATGAATTAAAAAGCTGGGCAAGAACTGCGGACAATCCATACTTCTTTCGTGAAAGTTTCACATTTTCTTTAGATCAACCATTCTTCATTTTCACTATATCTTACCAATACCCACTGAATATTGCTTTCTTCAGTTATCTTCCCTTTTACCAAGAGTTTTTGCTGCCTCGTAGACCAAAGACAAAATTATCTGTAGTGGAAATTTCAAATATAAACGACACTGCAGCTCCATTTCACCGACCTTTACATGACTGACGATGTCCCTGCTAGCGCCATGACAAAAGTGAACAAGTTATTCGGCAGCCAGCTCAGGTTCAAGAGCACAACACATGTTCAGAGTTGAATATTCATAATCTTTTTATATCTCTTCCATTTACTAGACTGAATAAACATTTTCCCCTAAAGGCATACATTTCACTTCCTTATTCGTATGACTCAGCCTAGTCTCGCCGACTTATTCCCTCCAATTAGTGCATTAAATAACAGTGGAGATTTTCAAGCAGGCTGACATACAATTTACACTTTTCATTTTCCTGAGGAGGGATCGATTGACATCATGCCCTTCATGGTTGCATAATATGTGCCTCCTTTGCTACAACTCTCTCCCTTCCTCTGGCAATTGGTTAGTCCATTACCACTCTTCAGTAATTCAATCAAAAAAGCAAGTGATATATTCATTCTTCGACTTTCCTCCCGCCCCTGCTCATGATGTTTCATTTTTGCCAACCAAAAGACGAACAGATTGTAATTAAAAGCAAACCTAAATCAAGAAATCTATTTCAGGTTCTGTAGGAATACAAAAAACAAAATCACTACTAAAATGCCAGAACATAAGAACTACCTCTAAATTTTCCTCTCGGGAAAATCATCATGAAATTTTAAAGGGAAAATTGCTAATCATATCAAACTCAGATTACTGAGCTCGTAAGTACAATCTGATTATATACCGTTAAATATCGATTACTTCTGAAATGAAAAAAAACATATTTGTTATAGCTACCACTAACAATAATAGACGATTAACATAAAATACACGTCAAAGGAAAAAGATGTTATCGATAAACTGCAACATCTGCGCTAACCCCGTGCTCCCAGACTGAAACACAGCCGTCATGTAAATTTCCAAGTGTATGGAAAAATGATGAGTTACACAGAGTAAATTTCTGGCAGCGTTCAAAATGGAGAGAAATTTACATAATTTACTGCAGTGTTATTCACTACTGCGTGCAGTGCTACAGGTAGCAACGTTACACTGACTTCAACAAACGCCAATACAAACATGATCAGGAAAAAATGTAGGGCCCCACTTCAAATCTTGCATGTCGGGTAATGACACTGACAGGTAACTCGTATATTCTATCACACGTGGGTCGGCGGTTGCGGCAAAGTAACAGACACCTCCGCTTAGTCCAGTTTCTCTAAAAGTGTATACCTTTCACGCCTGCTGTGTTCACCTTCAGAGTATACCACGTTAAATACACTCGCGGTCATTTTCGAACTATGTTTCCAATAATGGTGGAAGAGATTCAGTATCAAACTTCGAAAAAGCACAGACTAAACAGATAAAGGCGGTGTAAGAGCGCCGTCCCAACTGAGTGTGTTCGGGACATATGTGGAGGTTAATTGAACCAAGGGAGGGGATCTGATAGAGGATGGGACTGGGGTGGGGGAAGGGTTAGGGAACGACGAGGCTGGGGGATGTTGAAGGTGGGAGGAAGTTGTATGGGGGTTCCGTGGGAAGGGGTGCTGAGTGGGAGGGGAAGTAAATAATAAAACCCCATAACCGTTACATGCAGGAAAAAATTGTCGGCGTTTGCTTGTCTCGGCAAGCCGCCAAAAACTAAGAAACAAACAAATAACATACAAAATTAATAAACTGGTTTGTTTGCAGTCGTATAACACTTGTATTCCAAAGAAATTAAGAAGTTAAATATATCTACACAGTAACTGTTTTGAGGCAACGTTTCCACCCCACACGTTAGCACTAGACTAGTGTCACTGGAGCAGACGCTGTCTTATCTCCTGTTATCTCTGGTGTTGGCCGTTACAGGTACTGCCATAAAGCAGCAGAGATAAGACTAATCTCTATCTTTAATAAAAGATCCTTATCGCTTTAGTGTAATCTTCGCCGTTATCATTGATGAATTTTTTTCTCGAGTTGGCGAAGAAGAATAAATAAAGAAAATCCTTAGAGTAACAATAATACTTCACGGTCATCAGGCTATTATGTTTTCAAAAATCCCGGTTATACGCACAGAATCTAAAAATAGTTCAACTAGGAATGATTTTTCTAGTCACCTTATGTCCAGCGCACGATGAGAAAGTATTTCAACTTGCAACACACGAATTAGACTGCATGGCAAACATTTAGGTTCATGTGTTTACATTTTAATTTTTTCCACTGGGAAGCATAAAAAATATGCTATAATAATTTTTTTTTTACTTTGCTTTCCAAGTCCTATCAGTCCCAAGGCCTTTGCCATATATCGACAAATTATTGCAATGAAAAAGTGAAAAGTTCTAACATTACAAAGAGGCACGTCTAAATATTTTCAAGAAGTTAAAGATAAAAACATAGTAAAAGTCCTTGTAAAAAAGCATCTATGTGGGAGGAAGAAAGCTTCACGGAGTAGAGTGAATGGGAAGTTAACAAGAAAATGACTCTCGCTGATTTTCTTATTATAGGTTATGAGGAACAGCGGCAGTTATCAATGGAGTTTATCACGCCGCTCTTCGTGTACTTCCTTTCGCTGATAGTATGCTCTGTACTTCGGAATCTTACTTGCTTTGCATGCTTCCTAAATCTGCCGACACGTAAAACTAAAATAATCTAATAATGCTGCAAGCATAACTCTGATTTCCCTATTTTGCTTAAAGGGTGATTGTATTACTGCGTATTCTCTTGGCTGAACAGTCCAGAGGTACACATCAGGCCTCTTAATCCATTCAACACCTTCGGTCAAAAACCGTTGCACAAAGAAATGTTGTCTTAGGCCATTTATGTCAGCCTACACATTCCTTCTCATTGTAACTAATTTTCACGAATTGTCGACTAAGATAAACGTCACGCATGGTTCATATGAACACAGGCAAACACATACGCAAGAATTTCATCTTATTCAAGAATTAGACCACGAGAATTGCAAAAATGAATCAAAAATAAAATTTCCTTCCGACTGAAAAAATGCTACTGTGAGACACAACGAATACCTACATGCCGCCTTTTTAGGCAGACAATTCAGAAATGGCACATAGAAATAAGGAAGTCAAAAGGGGCCCTATTAATTATAAAGAAGCTCCTTCACACGAGTCAACATGACGAAATTTACAAACAAGTCATAAGCAATCCTCTCGCCAAGCTGCAGACATTCTCGGTGAATGATAAAAACAACTGATGATTATCATAAACCTCTGAAAAAAAAGAGTATCTAAAATACTCAATACATAGCGCACTGAATCTTTTAACTTAAAATTTAGAAACGATCTTAAAGCGATGATAATTTCCAATTTCACCCAGTTGTAGGATATCTCATTTTAAAATCTATGCCAATTCGCTGATGATATTAGTAGTGAAAATTGAGTAGTAAACAAAATGCTTTACAGAGTCTTCATAATACACCCACCAACTTTGATTGAATTTTAATTATTTAGCCACTTACCAGAAGAAATCACCACTCGGCAGTTGAACGGCTTGGTAGCAAGCTTGTCGAACCACAAAGCGGGATATATAAGATCAATAAATGCTATATACTCATGACACTCTAGAGTATTTTGAGATGCGCATATTCATAAGCTTAACAAGTTACACTAAAACTCTGGAGTTAGGAAACACTCTTAACAGACAGTAAAACGTTGCTGTCATCTCAGGATAGAATACTGAATACGGCAAACGACTAGGAATTGCTGCAAGTAATAAATATTGTTCCACGTAGTTGGGTAGTGCCGTCAGTGCACCTCACAGTGCACTGTAGGCATTAGTTAGGTTCTTTGCAGCGACTCTTTGGCCCCTAGGGGCAATACTTTTCATACCTTTAACTATACCTCCGTTCATATTCCCTTTCTTCTATCTTACTTTCCATCCTCTCCTAACAACTGTTTCAACATTATTTTCAGCGTTGAAGGACATCATAGACCCCAGCGCTTGGCCTTTGGCCTAAATTTTTTATTCTAATCCAATCCAATAAATTTTATCATAGAAACTATGAACGAACGTCTTCAAACTGCCTCAAATTATTTTTTTGACACCAGAGGAGCATCTTTGTAACTCTTGTTTTCACTAAACAACAACAACAACAACAATAATAATAATAATAATAATAATAATAATAATAACATTCAGGAGTGTGAATAACAACTGTGATAAATGAAAAAAATCTTCAACAATACTTCAGAAAAAAGATAAATATGGATCAAAAAGCTTATATCTTCTCTTAAGGACACCCGTGTGACCATGTGTGTATCTGCAATAGCCTGGTGTTCGGCAAAGGACATTTTACACTAAACTTAGAAGAGAAAATCATCTTTCCATATTAGACGCGTGTTCTTTCCATCACCTCACCATTTACTGTATAAAAATGATTGATTGACTTATGGATACTAAAACTGCAGTCGCAACATCTAGGGTGTTGATACTGTATCTAAAGAACTACTATTTTTATCTGCATACACTGCATAGAACTTCTTTTATAAACATACGGTTTAAACTAAAGGATAAAACGGCAAAGGGACTACTATTTTCATCCACATATACTGCACAGAATTTCTTTTTGAACATACGCCTTCACCTTGGGGGTAAAACAGCAAACAAGAAAGGACAGAACTTCAACCCAACAGGAGCACGCTAAACTGCTTCCACACTCAAATACCAACGTTCACGAGACACTGAGCGTACCACCGCAATCAGCACAAGTGTTACGTAGTTGGGTGTGAATTGAAGTACAGAAAAGATTAGTCAGCAAGGACATCTCTGAAGGGCACATTTTAGGAAATCTATGTGGCCTGAACTTGGCATTAAGCTTAAATACGCATATTAGCCCGACAAAGGTAAAAAAAAACATGGCCTTTTTGCGGCAAAAATTTTCATAGCCGACAAAGACAAAATTAAGAACAAAGTGATAGCAGTTCACTGGGAAAACACGTGTTTGTTTGTTTAACAATAAAATCACCACCGTAACAACAGGTATTTTTTACCAATAAAACTGTTACAGGGACGTATAAAATAGTTCGTTATATACCTGATTTCGTAATAAAGAATTTGTTACATACCTACAATTTTAAGTTAATTTATTTGAACTGGGACAGGGGATTTCACTTTCATTCGTTATATGCCTGAATTCGTTAGAAGACTGTACGTCATAAACGAACCCTACTGAAAACGTATCATTTTTGTTAACAAAACTCATGAATGCAAATATTTTCAATAACCTGAACATCCTTGAAATTGACCCGATTACTCAGTCAAAATCAAAATTTGTGATTTAATGTTGAAAGAAAATACCCTTTCTTATTCAGCAAAAATCCCATGAATGCCGGGAGTCACCATCTGGAAAAGGTCAACAAATCTGAGTAACTTGGAAATTCATCGAATGACTGAATTAAGGGCAAGAGCAGTTTGCTGAACAACACAGCGGCAAATTTGAAAAAAATTTCAGGTACTCCAAAATAAATGGGAAAAAGCACATTTTCCGCCCTTTTACCAGATCATTCTTGGTCTCCTTCTTCTTTCGACCTTATTAATCCCACTGTATATTAGGGTAGGCCGCTCAAGTCAACTTTCTCCATCCATTTCTATTCCTTGCATCTTCTTTCCTCCCTCAGTCCCACCTCACCCATATCCCTCCTCACCACATCCATCCATCTGATCCGTTGACGCCCCACACTCCTCGCCATCACTGGCATGTTCTTAGCTCTCTTGATTGGTTCCACTTCCTCTCTTCTTATTACATGGCCATTGTATCTCAAACAAACTTCCCTAGTCTTCTCCTTTACATTGCATATACCACACATTCTTCTTATATCTTGACTCTCCCTCCTTTCCAGTAGTGATATTACAGCTATCCATCTCCCCATCCTCACCTCGGTTCTTTCCAACAGTCCCTCCTCTTTCCTCTTAAGTGCCCTTATAACAGTACGGGCCTGATAACTGTAGATACATTCTTGGTCCCTCCCGTTAAACTGAATCCTGATGAACTGGATACTTGGGCTGTATTCAGAAGGGAGCGACTATGATGTGTGAAGCATCTGGAAGGAGAGCTTGAGAACCGAAGTCTTGTGTTAACTAGAAGAGGTAACGGGAAGAAGAAATGAAATCAAGATAGTGAGGATGATATAGGATGAAGTTTTGAGGTCTTGACATCATGTAGCGACTCCAAGCTGCTGGTCAATCCAAATCTATGAAGCTTATGTTCATAACCAGTACAGTCTCCATTTCAGATAATCCGAAAAATACTCTGTCATAATTCACGAAAAAAAAAGATAAAATTAACGAAGTACGAGGGAGATCGCCTTCAGTATCCTTTTGAAAATAATGGGTAGCCCTTTAGGGGTACCTCCCACTCGCCAAATGTCCGCTTTATATTTCTTGTTTTCTTTAGAGCTGATGTGGGGGAGCTCGAGTTACAGGTATCAAGGCGACGAACTTCAGCTGAGGACTGTTTAGCCTCGAATGCCTGTGAATCAGACCACCTGTGTCATGGGGGTAGGTTAAAAGTTCTCCTCAACCACTGACAATGAAGGGACGTTGATATTCACTGCAGTCAGGTAACTTCATTTATTCAAGCTCAGGTAGGAGCATTTACGTGTATCGAGATCATGCCATTGCATAAAATAACTGACAATGAAAAGTCATGAACAGAATACGTTAGTTTTGGTGAAAAGTCAAGTGTTATGGCCTAGTGTATATTTAAGCGAGAGTAAAATTATTTGTATTCCACTAAAATTATCAACACTTCTGTTGTTTTCCAAAATAATATACACCTTTCCTCCACTTATTCCTGTAACTAGCCGCTTTACTTTTCTTTGAATATCAAAACCCTTCCATTAACCCAAATGTATTATTGACTTACTCTACGAAAACTATAAGGAAAAAAATATCGATCCTAATTTACAGTAGTTACAAGCTTAAAACTGGCAAAGAGAAAGCTAATTTATACTAATCAAATTGAAAACACATGCAAGACAGTAAAAATTTTAATAGATAAAGCACAGTAATATATATGTAGTGAAGCATTGTTTCTAACTATCTAATAATATATATATATATATATATATATATATATATATATATATATATATATATATACATATATATATATATATATATATATATATATAATATATATATATATATATATATATATATATATATATATAATATAATATATATATAATATATATATATAATATATATATATATATATATATATATATATATATATATATATATAATATATATATATAATATATATATATATATATATATATATATATATATATATATATATATATATATATATATATAATATATATATATATATATATATAATATATATATATATATATATATATATATATATATATATATATATATATATATATATATATATATATATATATATATATATATATATATATATATATATATCTCGACAGTATATACTGCCTAGTCCGTGATCCCCTCCCAGCCTACTGCCAAGCAGAGCTTCAGCGTTTTATTCTTATTTCAAACAGATTCTTATGACAACCAATTTACATCAATTTATCCCTAATATTTCGTCACTTTCGTGGAAGAGGAAGCTTCATATAATTTTGTAAGATGAGCGATTATTAATTATCAGGAGTTGCATGTACAATGTTTTCAACACAATGATGACCTGGTACAGTTTATTACGTGTAAGTATAAAAATTTAATTCGTCTCGTAAATATCAGCACCAGTTATTTAGGAAGGCTGCTAACTGTAATGGTGGATTGCTATATCAAAGTTCTTGAACTGTCAGTTTGTTGTATATAAGCCACAATCACCGGCAGGGGGTTAGTGTCGTCAGTGCACCTCATGTGGTGCACTGTAGGTATTACTTAAGGTTCTTCGCAGCGTGCCTTCGGCCCCTAGCTGCAACCCCTTTCGTTCCTTTTACTGTATCTCCTTTCATAATCTCTTTCTTCCATCTTACTTTCCACAAAGTAACTGTGAGGTTTTCTTCCTGTTACACCTTTCAAACCTTTTACTGTCAACTTCCGTTTCAGCGCTGAATGACCTCATAGGTTCCAGTGTTTGGCCTTTGGCCTAAATTCTATATTTAATTCAATTCAATTCTGTACGCCACAATCTACTGGTTATCAGTTTATCGTTCTAAAGTAGTGATTTAATGCACTAAATTGAAACTCAACCATACCTCTACAGAGTATCACCTTGAATACGTACTGGCTAGTTCACTCCTAAAAATAAATATAAAGATGTTTTATTTGTCTATTTCCGTTTTACGACTATTTTTGGCCTTCAGCAACCTGCATATGAACGGTTACAGCTGACTGGTTGTAAGACTTTTATGTAAACGGTCCAAGTACTCTATCCAAAAATACATAGTAATAATGCTGGTAAAAGAAAAAAGTGGAAACCCAGTGTTTTGATAGCATTCATATCTCATTAAAATTAGACTACTAAAGGAAGCGACATGGAAAGTATTCTTCCATTACATTATAGTAGGCTACAGAGTTTTTTTAGATCTCAATTTCTTATCACATTTTTATTTTTACATCTTAATTAACATAGATTGTTGCATTAATCGTAAAATGTTTGAATATGCATTTTTTTTCTTAAACAGTTTTATTTGCATGTTTATTACAAGTGGATTTTGCATGTTTATTACAAGTGGATTCAAACATAACTGAAAATCACATTTAGATTGATGCCTCATGCGTGATGATGTTAACACTTATAACATTATTTTAGCTTAATTATCTATTGCTCTATTCCATTCAATCTCAAAATTTTATTCTTAGTAACTCAAGTAAATTAATACACCATTTCAGAATTGAAACAAGAGTGTAATTACAATGGCATCTTGAGAACAGTTTGTACATTCTTTGCTGAAATACCATAAGGGTTTAGAAAAAAATTACCTTCATTTAATTTTTCTTTTCGGTGTAAAAAATAGTCTTGAACGGACTGATACATCCGCGACAATGTCCTCAAATCATTTTCTCTTTTTCGTCTGGATTTGTTCGTCATTAATCTCCGCATCACTTCGCCCTCTCTCAAGTTAGGGGCCTTATGCCCTAGCAGACGGGTTACTCGTGCAATCGACATAATGGATCATCCACCAAAGTGGAAGAGAATTACCAGTTAATGGGAGAGAGAGAGAGAGAGAGAGAGAGAGAGAGAGAGAGAGAGAGAGAGAGAGAGAGAGAAACGACCAAATACCATGAACAGTCGAGGAGAATCTCAGGCGGAGAGAGAGAGAGAGAGAGAGAGAGAGAGAGAGAGAGAGAGAGATACAACCAACCACTATGAACAGTCGAGGGGAGACTCGGGGTGAGACAGACAGTCAGACAAACAAAGAGAGAGAGAGAGAGAGAGAGAGAGAGAGAGAGACCGCGCCATATCGTTGACCCCTTCCTCTGACGGGTACTAATACGGGGTTACGATGCATGATGGGGTAATGGGCTCCTCATTGCAACAACCCATTAGGGGGCGATCGGGTGTGCATCTTTCACATGGATGAACAGTCGGATGGGAGGAGGGATCGCATGAGAGAGGGGGGAGGGGGAGGGGTTGGGGGCGGGGGGCAGATCACTGAGGAAGCTACTCGAGTTTCCCTGTCGACTTCCATTTGTTAAGAGGCCGAAATAAATTCTGACAAAATGAGATTGAGGGCACGAAGTGACTTTTAGTGGGCTGGGGTATGAAAGCAGGAAATTGCTTTTAAACGATATGACAAAGCTTCAGGAGGTCGTAGATGTATTCTGTGACTTACTTTTAACATGGATTTCAAAGTTAATTAAGAGATTAGGTACTCCTGAATATAAACTTCTATTTTTATCACCTAGAATTTTATTTAACTGCATTTTTAAGTTCCTACGTTTTTTTTTGCGACAAGAGCCGGAAACAACTTAAGGTAATATGATTATGCACAAGAGATGACATTCAGGAACTCAATAAGAGGAGTTGCACAGGTGAAGTAACCCTTTTTTGTTTTTTAAATAAAACGTGTAATGCCGGTATTGTCTATCATGCTTATAGACAATAAAAATAACTCGAAGTAAGACACTTTACGAAATAAATTTGAGATAGCCATACACAATACAACTCCAAAACGTTAGAACCATCTGCCAAACACAAACAAACGAGAGGAATTCCCGTCATCGTTCTTTATTCAAAGCACCGCAAAGAACGGAAGATTGAAAAGTCTTCTCATTTTTCCTCCTCCAACTCTCGCGTGATCGTAAACGCAGGTGAGAGGAGTTGGGTCGCCTGGTTTCTGGTACTTATAGTGGGTTTCTGGTACTTATAGCGGCAATAAACGAAGGCATAAACTCTCTAAGGATGAAGACCTTAATTTGGCTAAAATCTACGGGAGCACTCAACCACTTCCAGCCTTTCTCATTGATGCTGTCGTAAACTAAAAGTGGATGAGGGTACGGCGATGGAGGAAGGACAGAGAATGGTTGGCGGGGGGAGGAAGGGGGACAGGCATCTCGGCAGGATGTTTGATCGATAGGCATTTGTTTTGCTCCAAGGATTGCCAAGCCGACGAGCATGATTTCGACAAGGAGCGGACGACCCCACTGGCTGTAGCGATTCTGAGACGGGTTTACTAGATCCATGTCCTTATCTACCCTGGCTACTGCCCATTACAGCTGACTAATTCACTGCTTATGTCAACAGAAGCATAAGGGAACGAGCCTATATCGTTCTGCTTCTTCTGGGAATCAAACCTAGACGACCTCGGAAATAAGGAAAGCAATCTGAACACTAGATCATGTACGTACATATGTATAAATTGTGTACGACAGTATGCCTTAGGTAACAAACAACCCAGTAATATCGAACTGACTATACATTGGGAATAACCTACAACCAAACTGAAATGTATTAATTACTCCAACCTTGAACAGGATTCGAACCTATGTCTTTTTGGGTGTGGTACATGTGTGGTAGTGTAGACTTCACCACTCTTTGAGGTAAGTCGATATGGCACGTATTTACCACACCCATAGAGGCAAAGGTTCGAACCCTTGTCAGGGTGGATGCACTTATCACATACATAACATGCCCTTTGGATGTAATGTGACGAAGTGTCCAGTGTCTGTTCTTCAAATCAAACCTAGTATCTAAGTGCTTGATATTTGATTACCAAACTTACCATTTATTCGACAATTATAGTTACCTCACAACAGCCAGACACCTGAACCCTCATCACACATACAAAACGACTGATTTCTCTAAAGGCAACAGTGATCCCTTATAAAACTTATCAATCATGAAAGAATGCAGATTAAGTTCGTTAAACAGGTGTGAGGTAAAATCTAAGGGCGTCACTCCATTAA
>NC_089744.1:55501598-55524098 GCF_040412425.1 Macrobrachium rosenbergii
TGTTGTCGCATCTGGTGCTAGGGGAAACTCAAGTACGGCTGACGAGTCTCAGTCTACGCGTAATGACGTGAGTGGATCGTAAAATCTCGAATGGTAGGGTGAGATAAAAGGGAAAAATCGAGGCAGGAAACATTAGACAAAAGAGTATGTTTACAGTGCATTAGTAACAACAACGAAATCCTCGTTTTTATTGAAGTACATTTGCATGATTGGAGAATTACAGTTGATAATAATCAATTCTCCATTAGTCCGTAATGAATATACAAAAATCAGATTAAATGCTTTAAAACTAAATGTATTTTTAAATGAATATAGTCGCCCTCTTCCCCAGCATGAATTGCATAGTAGCACTTGTTATAATAGTGCTTTTTGAAAGAACGATATTAAACAAAATGAAAACTGAAAAAAAACTGTCAGAAAGTGGTTGATTTCATCTCCATTTTCCTGTTCTATACGAAACGGGAGAAATCTTAAAAATAGCAGATAAACCCAAGTGATAATTAAGAAATAACAAAGAATTGTCGTCAGCAGAAAAAGAGAGGAATCAAGTTTTTTCCTTTTTGTTCATCTTCAACTAATGAACCCTTTCCGTTCAAAACAAAAGTTCCGGAAGTTACACTAAGAGGTTTGGTGCCCTGCAGACACTGACCGTAAAGTGCTGTTCGAGCAGGAAAGTCACCCTCAAAACAAAGACCATTCTCTTCCATTGAAAAAAAAAAAAGTGATGCATAATTTATTTCGCTGAATATTTCGTAAAATTAAGAGAAATATAATTAAAAATTATATTTATAAGCATTAAATGAGCAATAATACACCTATTCCCCAACGTCCATAAGATACATAGGCCTAACTAAACTCGTACTAAGAACCCCATCTTATTCATACAGCATTTCTCTCAGATTACTACTGTATTCACATATAACTTCCACTAAGATTATCCTCACCCAGGTTTTGTTTTAGCTTCGATCCCTGTACATAGTAATGAAAAGATAGAGAGACTTATTTTTTTCCAGTGTGATAAGACACAAAGTTGACGTATGTTTTAATTTTGTGCACTCTGACGATGAAGACTTAGTCGACGAATTTCGACAATTTCTAAGATATCAGGTTAGTTGGTAGTTTGGGATAAGACGGATTCGGATTGTGACAGCTTAGGCCCTTTTGCCACAAGCTCCCTCTTAATGTAGTGTCCTGTGTAAAACTGTGTGGACCTCCGAAATGGATCCAACCAGCAGACACCAAATAATAATAATCGCTAGAGATAAAACCCACAGGGCTGCCTAAACACCAAAAAGTGAAACAATTATGCAAATGTCTCCCCCCCAATTGTTCTCAGGCTTTGTATGTGTTGATTTAAGAACCATTCCATATTCGCTGTTACATCTTTTTACAGCCTCGCATAACAGCATAACGCACGGCATAACGAAGTCTATAAGTGTATTATGGCCAAGCATAAAACCAGGGCAGGCCTCGGTCGCGCACCAGATGAGTCTAATTAACAAAAGACGGTTGCTATCACAAGGAACTCTAAAAGCCCCTAAAGAACAAGGGGGATCCGATGCTCTTTTCGGCACGATAAGAGGTTCGAGGGTTGGGAGGTGGCGGCGTTGGGGGTTTCTACAAGGGATTCGAACCACTTTTCAGGGGAGGAAGGGTTAGAAAGAAAAGGACACTGTGTAGACAGGGTGTAAGGAAGGGCGTTAGTGTCTACGGCGTGTCTGTGGGGGGTGGGGTGAATGAGACGCGTTTTTTAGCATTATGCTAATGCATTGAGTAATGGCTCCTAACTTTCCATGTTTATTACTCAGAGTGAGACCGGTGATTCTTTTTCTTTTGAGCGGTTGAAGAATTCATTATGACAGAGGCGAAGGGGCCAGGGAAGTAAAGAAAGGCTAAGGATTTTGGGTCTTGATGCAGTGCAGTGTAGTTTCATATTTACAGTGATCTGGTTTCGAAGCTTCATATTTTGAATATATTAAACTATTTTGCATTTTGAAAAGTATTACTGACGCGTGCATTTTTCTCGTTGATTTTTCTTTATCTGCATCTCAACCCATTCACAAGTTATTTATCTCTTAAATACTTAATAATTGGTTTGATAAAGAAGATTATAAATTGCATGATATATACCATAAAATCATCACAACCAGAATACACTTGTTTTTGCAAGATAAATTGAAAATTATCACGAAAAATCCAGCCTTGAGAAAGGAATATCATCAGGTCCTTAAGATGGAATGGAATGGAATGGAATATAGAATTTAGACCAAGGGCCAAGCGCTGGGACCTATGAGGTCATTCAGGTCTGAGACAGAAATTGGGAGAAGAAAGGTTTGAAAGGTGTAACAGGAGGAAAACCTCGCAGTTGCACTATGAGACAAATGTTAAGAGAGGTTGGATAGCAAGATGGAAGAAAGAGAATATGAACGGAGGTATAGTAAAAGGAATGAAAGAGGTTGCAGCTAGGGACCGAAGGAACGCTGCAATGAACCTTATGTAATCTCTACAGTGCGCCGCGTTGGGTGCACTGACAACACTACCCCTCTATAGTGCGATAACGCTACCTACTTGCGATCTTTATAACCCCTTTTCGGTGTTATACCTGAAAGACCGAAAGACATCACTTTGAGGGCTACTGGCTTCGCACAGAACAATACAAATGATACGGAGATTAAAGTTTGACTGTTCCAGCTCAATAAATGTGAAGTGCTCTTTCCATAAATTATAATTTTGGTTATGCTTCCCCTACCCAAGTGGTGCCTCTTTTTTCATATTTGACACAACTCATCTTTATTCAGACATAAATCAAGAGACCTCAATAGGCACCTGAATAACCACAGGTTGGTTGAGGATGTTGAAATGAACTATTTGCGTGGTACACGCGTGGTATGAAGAATTTATAGGTTATTATTATTATTATTATTATTATTATTATTATTATTATTATTATTATTATTATTATTATTATTATTATTATTATTATTATTATTCGGATGATAAATCCAGATTCATATGGAACAAGCCTACTTGAAATTCACGCTTCTAAAGAATGTGGTGACCATCTGAAAGAAGTTACAGAACATAAAAGGCAACACCGAAAGAACAGATCAGTTATTAGAAAAGAAAAAAGATGTGGAAATGAGAAGCGAGGCCTAAAAGGGTAGAGGAGGCGAAAAGACCAAACAGATCATTTTCAGATGGTTTAGTTTATGAATGGACGATGATGTTGCTTAAACGATGTTGGTTATAAAAAAATAAAGTATAATTCAGGAATTTTAGGGGAAAGTAGAAGAGGAAGACCTTTTAAATGGTTAGTTGTATGGTGAGCAAAGGTACTGGAAAGGCAGGGCCTTAATATCTAGGAAGCTTCAGAGCGAGTGCTAGAAAAGGTTTGAATGAAGCGCAGTGCGTGAGGGGGTTCTGTGCGCTGCTGATGAGCCTTAGTGCAGATGTATGAAGCTCAATGATGTGTTTGCTTTACTGTGCAAGAGTTTCATCCACGATTCAGTGATTAAAAGCTGGAATGAGCTAGTGACCGGTTTCTTCTGCGAGCCACCCTTTGTCACTGGAAACGAATTATTCTTGAATATCTATATCTCTATCTATCTATATTATTTATATACACACTACATATATATATATATATATATATATATATATATATATATATATATATATATATATATATATATAATAAATATACACACATTATACACTATACATATACGTATACAGCATATGCATATACACTGTATACGTACATACATATATATACATATATACATTTACTATATAAACATTATATAATATATATATATTTATAAATTATATATTATATGTTATATAAATATATACATTTTATATATATATATGTGTGTGTGCGTTGTGTGTATGTGTAAATATATATATCTATCTATCTATCTATCTATCTATCTATCTATCTCTCTCTCTCTCTCTCTCTCTCTCTCTCTCTCTCTCTCTCTCTATCTATATATATATATATATATATATATATATATATATATATATATATATATATATATATATATATATATAATTTCAGAGTAAGGGAGGATCTTAATGACATGTTCAGAAGTACCTTTATGCGGCATAAATTTTAGGGACAGTTGTAGAGAGGGGCTGACCCCGGACTGGACGTGGACAGACTAAACGTAGAGTTCATCACCTTTAGACTACAACTGTTACACACACACACACATGTTCAAGCGAAGATGCAATGCAGTACTACACTAAAACAATTCACTTTGTATATTATTAAATTATTTATACATTTTATCTATTTATTGATTTATTAATTTACCTATTTCTAATAACTTGTCTCTTCTTTCTGTAGTTCCCATTATCTTCTGTAACTTCTTTCAAACGAACACCATATTCTTTGGAAGTATGAATTTCAAGCTAATGGCCCCAGCAGGCATGTCCCATATGAGTAGGGGTTTATTGTCTGAATAATAATAATAATAATAATAATAACAATAATAATAATAAATGTGGTTTTTATAAAGTATATTTTATAAACAGAATCTCTGAAAACTATAGTTATGCAGCGCTTATCAAAAACAACTACGATGCTTCAGCACAAGAGTTCAGATACAACTTCCGAACAAAAACTCGTAATTAGAAACGAAGAAAAATTCGAAGGGTCGGCTAATGAAGAGGTGAAAACTCATTAAAGAATCGTGTGATTTTTTCCGTATTGATATTCATGATGAAACTGACTTTTTTTTTTATTAAAAAAGCCACAACGAAATGAAAATTGAAACCGTTCATAATTTTATTCATTATCAATTATGTTCCTTGTTGAATCCATCTACACAGTTCTAATATTTATGAAATTTAAACTGTTAATAGAAGCACGAGGGACGTTCGGCTATTCACCGCTGCAGACAGTGAAAAGGAGTTGGAGTGGTTGGACAGCAAGACTGAGAGAACCAGAAAATAGATGAAATGCAAAGATCTAAACGTGGAACTGGGAAGAAAACACCATAGATGTACTAAGAAGTAATAGTTAGAGGTGTTAGACAGCAAGATTGAATAAAGGAGGTAGGAATGGAGGTAAAGTAAAAGGCTGAAAACTGGGTGTAGCTACGGGCCGAAGGGACGTTAAGAAGGCATTGTGGTTTTTACAGTTACTTACCCTCTAGTAATGCCTACTGTGTACCATGTAAGGTGCACTTGCGGACCTAACCCCCTAAAGGGTTTTTTTTTTTTACTAATACCATAATAAAAGGTATCTGCCATCACTACCACCTTTTAATATTTCCAGTGAGAGAATATATTTCATTATGTACTGATAACTATGCCACCTGACGTCAAATAATAATTTCTAGATATTTCTACCATTATTTCCATTTACTGTTACTTTAAGTAATATTTAATGTTACATACAGTAATAACGATGATACTACGGAGCGTCAAGTATGAAGCAAGCCATTAAGGACCATACATTCGGCAACGATATCCTTCCTATTTTCACACCACCACCATACCCTAAGCGTATATTTCTTTACACAATCATTCAACAAACCCCATGAGTAATAACAATTTCTAAAAATACAACTGACCGAAAAAAGAAGTAAGCAAAATGGAATAAATATTGTTCAAATTGATTATAAATGTATTTTAAATGTAAAACTGGAATAAAAGCACATAAATATGGATTAGCAAAATCCCAACAGTAGACCAACAGCAAGGTAAGTGCTCCCTCTCACTAGCGTACAGGCTTACAACGATAACTATAATTGGTTTACTCGAACTTCTAACCAGCTTTTATCGTACACATTTAATAGCGCCAATGCGTCCTCTTAAAGGATTAAGCAAGAGTCACTAGGAACAAACACACACACACACACACACAAACGAGCGCGCGGGCGTGCTTGCTTGCACACGCACTGTAACACCCCATAACGGAGACCAAATCATAAAATCGGTGGAACCCCTAAGTTTAGAAACCTTGAAGCAGAGAGAGAGAGAGAGAGAGAGAGAGAGAGAGAGAGAGGTGATGAAAGCGAAATTTACGATGCATTATTGTCAGTCGTGGTGAACATTTATATCTTTTTCTGCAACCAAAAAAAAAAAATGTATTGAGTTGATACTACTTACTGACTGTAGAAATTATGACAAACCACCGAAAGAACTTTTCCTTAAATTTTCTATAATAAAGTCAAAAGAATTTTTTCCCTCGACCTCACAAGATTACCACGTACGTGAACCAAGTCCCTGAACAAAGAAAAGTTGAAAGTACTCTGTAGCGTCTACCGAATGAGGAGAAAAATACCAATCTTAAATCTTGGTAATTACCAACAAAAATTCTCCCTGACGAACAGGAAAGCGTCGTGTAATACTCCGACACTCGTGCTCAAATCTAGCCAATGGTGCATCTGGGAAATACAACGAGGGGAGAAAATACCCTGACCTCTCGTTTTTTAACTTTAATTAAAAAAGTTCCTCCTCCAGGCGGACGGTAAAAAGAAAACGCGACTTGAGCAAATTTAGGGGTGACATTTATATTTGCGTTATCAGCATTCGCTTTCATAATAAAGTTCGTTTGACTCGCTTCCTCCAGCATCCCCCAGAGCTCGTAAGGGGGAGACGTGAAACTGGCGCATCTTTTTCCAGTTGTGTGTTAAATGATGTGATCTCCCTTTTACGTCTTAAACGGTTTCAATTATGGGAAAAATGGGTTATGCTAATATCAGGCAACAAAAGCGAGAATGAAACTAGCTTCATTTCGCGGAGGACACTTTATGGACAAGTTTTGATTTTGAGTTTTTTTCTGGTTGCACGTATCTGATATATTACTCCCTAAGCGTAGCAGGGTCTTTGTACGAGTGATCCCCTGTAAGCCCAAGGATATATTTCCTATTTTCTCAAATTATCAGAAAAATTAATGCAATACGACGCTAAAAGCTTATAAATAACATTAACAAAATCCTAAGATCATCTCAATATGGCTGAAGCTTCCAGAAGATACCAAATGTAAGTTTCTAACATTTTTAGAAAAAACTATATTTTGGAACAATCAATTTTTTTACTCTAAACCATTCACGAATATCAAACTGCCGAAGATTAGGATACCTCAAACCCTGGTGTAAGACATCTCAGATCAGGATACACTTGAATTCGAAAGCATTCAATTTTATTGTTCAAGGTCAAAAATAATGAACAAGAACTAGGTGTTTTTGAACAGAAGAAACAATTTTGATAATTCCACACCGATACGATTTCTACGATGTTTATTCACAAGAAAAACCCACTCATTTGTCAGCAAAATTGTAATTATTTACCATTAAAAGTGTAATTATAATTCACCTGATAAAGTGGCGATGGGTATCTTCTGACCTAGGGTATGTTAACCTGAGGTATTATTTAACAAAATGAAAAACCATCAGTTATATGAGTAAGACAATAATGTTTTCTTTTTTTATTGGCAGGGGGAGGAGCGTTGGTGGAGCACAAGTGATATTTAAAAAATTGCCAATGTCGAATGGTCAAAAACCATCCAAGGTCAAAGTATGTTAAATAATACAATTAAGAACTCTTCAATATTTAACAATTTCTGTAGCAATTTTCACGACCTCCCACCTCAAAGACACATACACTATATACATAAATACAATATATATATATATATATATATATATATATATATATATATATATATATATATATATATATATATATATATTATATACTATATATATAAATTATACATGTACCTTTCTGATAGCTCAATGTTCGTAGTCACTGTACTTTCGTAATTTCCTAACCAGGCGGCAGTACGGATCCCACTGGGGACGAAGCACTTATCACTTATAATTCTCCATGGGTGCAAGTTATTCCCGAGGTGAAGTGAACTGATAGTAAATTATATTTCTGACTTAATATTTGTGATATAATAATTATTATATATATATATATATATATATATATATATATATATATATATATATATAGTATATATATATATATATATATATATATATATATATATATATATATATATATATATATATATATATATACACACACACACACACCCGTGGAAGATAAAATGAAATGCTGCTACATAAAAGTACATAAATGACTATGGATGTTTCCTTTCGAGTCTTTGTTAAGTAAATTATGGTTGCCCAGGTTTTGCTCACTACACCCAGACAAACTACGCCAGACGACTCTTTATCAATGATCGTAGTTTATTAAAGTCTCCTTACAAACAGCTGTATGTAGGACTGCGTACTCCTAAACTTGCCAAATTTGACTCAATATTACGGATTACCAAGCAAAGTAATTCGGTTACCACAAATCAGGAAAAAATATAACAAACAGATATCCCCATCTCACCTTTTATACGTGAGAGCAATAAGAGGGAATTACGAACGTCTGAAAGTGATTAGTTATATCTGGCAAAAAGTGATCCTTTGCGACAATACACAGTCCGAATATTTTGTCATTCTCATAATTAGCGCTGCTACTGACTTTGTTATTTTTTTCTGTTATTATTGTGATTATTATTGTTTTCGTCACTCTCATCTTTACGTCACCACCATCATGTATTTTTCTTCCGCCGTTCCCGAGACCTCCCTTTACGTTTTGTCACCTAGAAATATTAACAAAGTGGTGATAAGAAATACAACCGGATTATTAGAAACGACACTTTAAATTGTCGTCATTACGTGGGCATCTCCAAACAAGACACTTTACTCAGAGCAATCGCCCTGAAGAAAGGACGTGTATTAACTTGATGCACAACATTCAAAACAAAACATCTTGTTTTGACACCGACTGGAGGCAGAGCGCGTTCGATAACAATAACAACCTCCCGAAGTGTGAGAATGACAAGTCCAGCGAGCGGTCATATAGACATTATGAACTGACCACTGTCCTCTCCCCCGCCCTCCCTCCCTCCCTCCCTCACTCTTCGGCAGAGGTTATCCAAAGGGGAGGTGGCGAGTGAAAGGGGAAAATGAATAAAGGCAGGATTTCTATACAAATCTGTCCAAGGGTGAGTGGATGAGAGGGAGTGAAAAACGGGGAGTGGAATGTCACAGATAATGGGGCAAAGTCCGCTTGATTACAGATGGCCAGGATTGAAAGACTTCAAAGGGCGTCGTTTCGGACACCACATTCCAAAAGGTTGAATAGAATCATCGGGGCCATATTCATTGACACTTGACTGTGTCCGTTGTAATTAATTCGTCGTTGAAATTATATTTTTGGCCGCCGATCCACGGCCAGGTTACGATGACGGCGGCGAAAGCAAAGTGGATACACAATACAATATTTAAATAATTTTGCTATGACTAGTATCCGAAATAAGAGGTTTCCTCCTTTTGGTCATATTTTACTAAATAAGCGGTTGTCTAAAACTTGCTAATGAACAGTTTATCATGCTAAATAGGTTGAAAAAACACGGCTGCTTTGAAGCATATGACACTATTATCACCCAAGTTAAAGGCTGTTAAATACAATGGACAAGTAAAAGCGAGCTTTTATCTGTTAAAATCTCTGCATGCAACATGTGCTTCTCCATATCTCTCTCTCTCTCTCTCTCTCTCTCTCTCTCTCTCTCTCTCTCTCTCTCGTACACACAAACACGCACACACACACACACAAGCACATTAGCATATCTGAAAAGTTTTTTACACAATCACACATATGGAGAGAAAATTTCGTAATGTTTGCCCAATGTACTTGGCTGTTATATAGTAATGCATCCGTTTGCACTTGCAGTTGATCAGTTTTTTTTAATTGCAGTGAACTGAAGTTCTTAACATAATAAGGCTATTTATATTTCAACAATTATGGTTCTTATGCTACATGGTTTCAAGAACGCAGAATGCTGAGTCTGAACCAATCTATGAACATTTTGTTAAAAAAAAAAATGTTGAAAATGCAGTGTTGTTCTAGTTAATGAAAAAAATTTGGCAAAGAATTAGGTCAATCTTAAACGCAACAGATCTCCATTCCAAAAATCCTCTCATGGTCCGAACTGACAGAGTAAGAGAAAGAGAGAGAAAGAGAGGCTCGCCTTAAGAACAAACAACAAACGACAGCAGAGTGGAAAGGAACCACAGGTCAACAAAAGCAGGTATCTAAAGCGGCTATTACACGGGCGAATTTTCACGCAGCACGGCCACGTTCGCTCAGCATTTGCTGAACAAGCGCTCAGTACGTTCAGCAAAACCCGATTCGCATATACCCATCACTGCTGGATGAAATCGCCAGCATTTGTTTACATTCGTTCGGCGGTCGACGTTCGCGTGTCCGAGCTGCAGAGCATCATCAGAAACATCACCATGCCTGTGCAATGGACATTTGAGATTGAGGAGAGCCTTATTGAAAAAGTGAGATCGCGACCAATCCTGTGGAATCCAAGGGATCCTTCCTACAACAAGAAAACCCTTAAAAAGTACTTGTATGGCGAGATAGCGAGGGAACTTCAAGAAGCGTTTCCACATGTAGAAGGAATTAATGATGCAGGTATGTATATTGTTTTAATGTAGTCACTGTTTAGTTTTATAGTAGTAGTAGAACACTTTATGCCATATTTGGTTGTGTGAAGTAAGGTAATCAGCAAAATCATGGCCTAGCTAGGCCATGCAAAGCCATGGCCTAGCTGGGCTAGGCAAAGCAATGGCCTTGCTAGGCCATGCAAAGCCATGGCCTAGCTGGGCTAGGCAAAGCAATGGCCTTGCTAGGCCATGCAAAGCCATGGCCTAGCTGGGCTAGGCAAAGCAATGGCCTAGCTGGGAGAGGTGAACTCAGGCTCTGACAGAGAGACTGGTTGTACAGGATTTATTTCGAGTCTCAGCTACCACTCACTGACAAGCTGACGAGTCATAAAACAATAGATGGATAGTACAGATTGCTAAGCAACACCACTGAAAATGAGGAAGGAGACATCATTTAGGGCTGTAACAAAACGTGTAAAGCAGTCGAGCAAGTAAGTATCCGATATATTTCCATTTGATAAAGACTGGCGTTTCAGGTATCAAGGCACAAAATATCTTATTTATGGGATGTAAGGGCAATATGAAAATTATGTAATTTAAACATAACATTTCAAAAGAGTAAATTGAAATTTTCTTCAAGTTTACAATTACATTCCCAGAGAGAACTCTACAGAAAGAATAATTATCTTCTTCATTCAGGCACTCAAGAGAGAAAATGCATATCAACTCCCCAATACTGGAATCCTCGATCATCATATGCCTAAGAATCAAGGTGACTAAGCCTTGATAATAGGCCTACGTGTTCCAAGAAATTTGCAATGTCCGATTTTTTTTTTATTTCACTAAAACTAAAGTTTCCGCAATTGGCAAACAAATCCTCCTAACATTATTTTATGTTACACTCCTCACCAAGATGCCTGACTTTCCGTAGTCCTTCATACTGGTATTAAAAAAATTAACCTCCCTGCCATGACATTTAATGAACGCCCTGAACTGTAGTACAGTCTCTAAAAACTACTTTATCTATATCATGATGTGTTAAAAATGTATTCTTTTACCAGTAAGACAGCATACAGCTTAGCTGTACAAAATAACGGTATGCAGCAGAGGGAACTGTTGAACTCGGCATCGGAAATAACTGCTTCTAATCACAACAAATTTGTAGCCATCAGTATAAACATGCATAGTACTGTCAAGCAGTGACACCTGAACATAGTAAAAGTGCTCTGTCCTATCTTGAATAATCTCAGCGGCTGTTATCTTGACGGCTAAGCAATTATGAGTTCTATGTGTTTTTTGTTTTTATTACAAGCTGATCTAGCCTGACAGCCAAGCTTCTCTTACTCCATCCTCTTCAGAGTCCTGTGTCCGAAGCCACTCTAGTGTATTGGAATTGGAATATAAAATTGAAGCCAAAGGCAGCGTAATGGGACCAATGAGGCAATTCAGCGCTGAAAATATCGTTGAAACAATTGTTAGGAGAGGGTGGAAAGTAGGGTGGAAAGTAAGATGGGGGAAAGAATATGAGCGGAGGTATAGTACTTACAAGGAACGAAAAGGGGTTACAGCTAGGGGGCGAAGGGACGCTGCAAAGAACCTTAGGTAATGCTTACAGTGCACCGTGTGAGGTGCACTAACGGCACTATCCCCTACGGTAACCACGTAGGTTAGTCCTTAAACACTAAAAATTTAATAAAAGTTTGAATGTTTTAATTTGTACAGTTAATCTGTATAGCTCATTTGATCCGAATATCGTAGGTTTCTTCATCATAAGTATACCAAGGACTGGGCAAGCTGTGCTAATTTCTTTTTCAGAGACTGATTCAACTAAAAATAACCAACAAAGGACCAAGGTCTAACTTAATTAGCACATTTGCAAATCCTTATATTGACCCCAAAACGTAACGGAGGAAAATTGAAGGTATTCTATTCTTAATATACTACAAGGTGAATTTTAATCACAAGCAATGTCTGTGATCGCCCTCTCAATTCCGTCTGGATAATGATGTCTCTCCAAAGATAAATTCATCTCTTCGTGTAAGGCAAAGTAAAACCAGTTTTTCGATGCACTTGAGAATTTATTCTAACATTCGGGTAAACAGATTTCATTAATAATTATGATTAAAGGCCGAATTTCTTACATTAAGACGCATAATACAGTAAGGATTTCTCGGCTCTTAATGACAAAGATGGCCGAATAATCAAAAGATTGCGGACCCTAAAACCATTTCCACACAAGTTTCTTAAGGCCATTTGCAACACCAGCTTACGCATAAATCGCACTGCACTGAATGGGTAAACATCCTAGGAATTTTACATCAAAAGCATGTGAATTTCTTGAGAGAAAAAATTAAAGAAAACTTTGCTTTTATAAAGCTTGGTAATGTTCTCAACAGCTTCAAATTGGTGCGAATTGATTTGATAAATCATTGCATCTTTCATAATTTAGAATCTCAAAAGTATGTATAAGCCAGTGGGAATGCATTTTTTCAAAAACCTTAGGCGCATAATTGGAATGTCTAAATTTGTACTACTGTAGTTTTGTAAGGTTATCCTTATTAGTATTTATATCTCTTTTTAAACTTCTGTCCTCTAAATCTCTGTCATTATCAGCTAATTTGCTGCCATATACAAAAACAGCAAGCCAACCTTTACATGAGGGGAGTTACCGGAACCCCATGAATGAGTGTAAGGTAGGACTTAGGTTCTCTCTCCTCATAACTTCAGACATATCACTTACGATTACATCAATCGTATACAGTTAAATCCTTGTAGCAACTTCAACTTTCTCTCCTGACATGCAATGAGACTGCAATTCTCTTTTGTTGCCTGCTAGAAGGTTATTTCGGCTTCGATAAGCATTCCTTTTTTCAAATAAGAAAATAACTCCTGGAATCTAGGCTTTTGCAGCACCAAGCCTTACTTGAGAATCATATCCCTCCACCTATATATAACTTCAATCCAATATGCAAGCTCCTTAAATTACTGAAGACAATACACAGGCAATACTAAACCTGCAAAGAAACTTGTCCTGATATCGCTTTGGTTGTTCTTGAAGTTGAAGATGCTGTCACGATTGCTTGCAAAATCAAATTCAACGACACAACAAAACTGACCACTTTGATACTACTATAGGCCTATGAAAATATACTCCATTACATTCATATTATGGTACTTTGTAACTCCAGTACTATTCTTGGACATCTACCTCGTCTCTGATAAATTCATCTGATTACTTTGTTACCATTGTACTACAAAAGTGGCCAGACTTTAATACGACTAACTGCATGAACAATTTTTTCTAATAGCCTAACTCATAATAAGCCCTAGTGATGCATTGATAGGATCACAATTGATTTTCACAGTTACCAATTGATGTGCAGTGGGTTGCGCTGGCACAGAGTGGTTCTCTGTTCGTCATCAACATGGCAAACGAATCTGTACGAATCGCCAGACTTCTTCAGAATAATCTTAAGGCATTCTACGTTGAGGTCAAGCTCAGATATATATTCAGCATCGAGGCCAGCTTGGCTGTAAGGAATAGGGGACGACACGGGACCAAAGGCTGGTTCGGCGTCCTGTACTCTATAACGTAACCAGATGTTTATGTCACCTTTATCTGAAAGACGATATTGGACTGGTATAGTGTCGGAATAAAGAGGGCAAGATGTGAAGATTTTCGTATGTTTACACAAAGATATTGATAAATATTAATAACGTATGGTATGTGTACGTAAATAGTGGAACAAAATTGTTCACATGATTATCTATTAACTTGAATATGACAACTGAAGTCTGGCAGGAAAAAAAATATTCACGTGAATATAAATTTATTCAAGTATTTTGAAAAGAAAAACAACATTTACGGATTTTGTAATGATACCATGCTTATCTGCATAAGAAAAGGTGCTCATCCATCCAGAATGCTCATAATAAAATTATCTTAAAATATCGATAAGGCCTGCATTTCCCCGGAGGAAGAAATATTTTAAAGGAATAAAAAATAAATAAATAAAACTGTCGATGTCACGTAAAGTTACGCAAGGTGCTAAGTCTTGAACTTCAAGAACATGAGATTTTGCTGGGTTTCAAATTTATATCTAAAGGTTGATTTGACAGGAATCTCTTAGAAACTGCTTTACAAACACTAATAGTTTGACTTGGATATATAGAGAACAATGACTAAGTCTCTTGCCAAATGAATCTCGTAGAGCACCAAAACCTGTGGCTAATCTATAAAATAAGAGTAAATTTATACGGATAAGCAACAAGAGCCCACTTTTTCATCGTTAAACTCTAAAGGCACCTTTTGTTGGGAGACATGGATCCCACTTGAATATTTCATGACGTAAGCGTATCATGAATGTTTAAAGACAAACCTAATGATTATGATCAAAATCAGTTTACAATATCTCACTTTGCGTGACCTAGAATGAAAATTCCAGGCTTTCGTAGTTACCGTGCTTTAACCTGTTCACATTACTCCGGAAAGTGAAAAAAAATTACTTCTAATAGTATGTCACGAGATTGTAAACGAGTATCGGTGAAAGGACGTCCTTTTGGGGTGAGCGATTTTATCAAGTCGAATTAAAAATAAAAATAAAATTTCAATTTTCGATTTCAATGTAGTCGTGCTTCTATCACTACGTAGCACAAAGGCTCACTTTCAGCACAGGATATATCCAGTAAAATGGAATCTTTATAAATTGTCATGACGATGGCTGTTTCTAAAGAAATGTTTCTCCTGAACTTGAAATTACTCTTAAAGAAAAAAAACCTATTAACTGCTCGTAACTTTTCGTTTCTTCATAACATAGCTTCATATGGCAGTCTTGATTTTTTCAGAAATTGTTTATGTAATGACTTACCACGCTTTATAACTTTGCACAGTGCTTTACCTATTCTCATCATCTGCATAAAATAATTTTGTCAAGACAAGAATTTCCCTTCTGATATGTAGCACAATTGCACAACGAGAATACAACGATAAGGGAACACTTCATAAAATTATTCATCATTTACTGAACAATCGTTTTCAAAAATCTTTACAGGAATTCTATGACTAAAGAGATAGATCTCACATTAAAACATTTTGTACAGGATAATTGTGATATTCCTAACAATTTTTGACTAATAAGCATACTCGTTCCTTACTAGCTAATGAACATAAGCTTTCCATTCAGTTGTAGATGCCAGTACTAAAGGTTCTTCAATGCAGTCTGAAAGCACGTCAGATCACTGCTGTATATGAATTCGTATTTCAAATGGAAAACACGTACAATATAAAATCACGAAAATAAATTCCTAACACGATGTATCTAATTCGGGACAATATAATGTATTCTGGCACGTGCCAGTACGTGCGAAAATTTTGGGCTCCAAAAATTCTGGAACGTATTCTGACACGTACCAGAATGTTGCCAAAATTTTGGGTGCCCAAAATTCTGGCACAAATTCTGGCCCATGCCAGTATGCACCAGAATTTAGCACACCCAAAATTCTAGCACGTATTCTGGCACGTGAAAGAATTATGGATGCCTAAAACTATGGCACATATTGGTACGTGCCAGAATTTTGGGCGCCTAAAATTCTGGCACGTACTGGCACTTGTCAGAATACGTGCCCAAATTTTGGGAGCCTAAAATACTGGCACATAATGGCACCTGTCAGAATATGTGCCAGAATTTTGGGTGCCTAATAATCTGACACGTGCCGGAATTTGGGCACCTAAACTTCTGGCACATATTCTGGAAGGTGCCAGAATTTTAGGCGCCCAAAATTTTGGCACGTATTCTGGTACGTGCCAGAATTTTAGGCACCAAAAATTCTGGCAAGTTATATGTGCCAGAATTTTGAGCGCCTAAAATTCTGGTACAGACTGGCATGTACTCTGGTACATGGGTGCCTAAAATTCTGGCCCGTGCTCGAATACGTCCCAGAATTTTGGGTGCTTAAAATTCTGGCATGTACTAGCACTTGCTAGGACACGTGCTAGAATTTTAGGCACCTAAAATTCTGGCACATGCAACTGCATGCCAGAATTTTTGGAGCCTAAAATTCTGGCATATGCCAGTACGTGTCAGATTTTTGACTCACAAAATTCTGACATGTATTCTAACACATGCCAGCACATGCCAGAATTTTAGGCACCCAAATTTCTGGCAAGTATTCTGCCATGTGCCAGAATTTTGGGCACCTAAAATTCTGCCATGTACTGGCACTGGCATGTGCCAGAATATTGGTTCCCTAAAATTCTGACATGTACTGTCACGTGCCAGAATACGCGCCAGAACTTTGGGTGCCTGAAATTCTAGCACCTACTGTCACATGCCAGAATACGCGCCAGAATTTTGGACGTGCTAAATTCTGGCACGTATTCTGGCACATGACAGTACATGCCAGAATTTAGCATGCCCAAAATTCTGGGACATACTGGCATGTGCCAGAATTTTAGGCACCTAGAATTTTAGGCACCTAAAATTCTGGCATGTATTGTGGCACGTGCCAGTATTTTAGGCACCTAAAATTCTGGCATGTATTGTGGCACGTGCCAGAATTTAGAGTACCTAAATTTCTGGCATGTGCCAGCAGGTGCCTGCATTTTGGGCACCTAAAATTCTGGCATGTACTGGCACATGCCAGAATACGAGCCAGAATTTTGGACACCTAAAATTCTGGCATGTACTGGCACATGCCAGAATATGAGCCAGAATTTTGGGCACCTAAAATTCTGGCACATGCCTGAATTTAGCACACCCAAAATTCTGGCACATGCCAGAATACATGCCATAATTTAGCACGCCCAAAATTCTGGCACGTGCTAGTGCGCGTCAGAATTTTAGGAGTCAAAATTCTGGCACGTACCAGCACGTAACAGAATACGTGGCCGCATTTTGGGCGCACTAAATTCTGGCACGTACTATCACATGCCAGAATGCATGCCAAAATTTTGGGCGCCCAAAATTTTGGCACATACTGTGGCACATGCCAGTACGCGGCAGTATGTAATGGCACGTGCCAGAATTTTGAGTGCCTAAAATTCTGGCTCATACTGGCACGTGCCAGAATTTAGTGCACCCAAATTTCTGGCATGTGCCAGTATGTGCCTGAATTTTGGGAGCCTAAAATTCTGGCACATACTGACAGTTGCCTGAATTTAGCGCACCCCAAATTCTGGCACATGCCAGAATATGTGCCAGAATTTAGCTTGCCCAAAATTCTGGCACATGCCAGTATGTGCCAGAATTAAGCCTGCCCAAATTCTGGCACATGCTAGTGCATGTCAGAATTTTAGGTGTCCAAATTCTGGCACGTACTAGCACGTGACAGAATTTTGGGCACCTAAAATTCTGGCACGCACTGGCACGTGCCAGAATACGTGCCAGAATTTTGGTCATGCTAAATTCTGGCATGCACTGTCATATGCCAGAATACGTGCCAGAATTTTGGGCATGCTAAATTCTGGCATGTACTGTCATGTGCCAGAATACGTGCCATAATTTTGGGCGCGATAAATTCTGGCACATACTGGCACGTGCCAGAATATGTGCCAGAATTTAGCATGCCCAAAATTCTGGCATGTGCCAGAATACGTGCCAAAATTTAGCTTGCCTAAAATTCTGGCACATGCCAGTACATGCCAAAATTTTGGGAGCCTAAAATTCTGAGATAAAATCCTGCTGATGCACCTGATTGCTAAAACATTTGTGTTGTTGTGGGTCTCAGCGTGTTTTTGCCAATGCACAATATCTTATAAAAACAATCAAGAGAAATTTCCACTTACCTGCATATCTTTTCATAACTTCTAATTGCTCAGGGGAGTTGCATACTGCAAATGAGTGAGGTGGGGATAAATGTTTGCAGGCATCTTTCCCATCACCCCAGGCAGTCAGTAAAGTGGTGTACATTAAACCATCCACTTCAGGTGTGGCCCAAGCAGTTTCACCTGATCAAAAGCAAATGAAACCAGAACCAAGGTCTTGTAAAGTAAATTCCAACATTAGAGACTGAATTTACAACACAAATCCTGTTGTTCCCTTGCGCATAGCTTAGCTTTGCCTCTTAGAGACTGGTTAAATAACACTTTCCTTACCGTCATAACTTAGATTCCTAGTTTCCAAACATGTTTTATTACATAGGAAAACGCTATTAAAAATCCAGTTCTCAGACATCCACTAAGAATGTTTTTTTAAAGCCATGCCAGATGTTCTTATAGTATTTAAACCAGTACTTTCAAAATCACTGTTTCAAACCAGTACTTTCAAAATCACTGTTTCAAACCAGTACTTTCAAAATCACTTTCAAACCAGTACTTTCAAAATCACTGTTTCAAACCAGTACTTTCAAAATCACTGTTTCAAACCAGTACTTTCAAAATCACAGTTTCAGATAAGGATGGTGAGGGTGCCTACAAAATTTTGAGAAACAAGAGCTTCAGGCCTTGTAACGTCACAGGATGAATCAAGTAGCACCTGAATTCTGATATGGAGGGGTCAGGAGTTTATATCAGTAAGGTAAGCTCATTTAAAGAAAGTTTCAACCAATCATGAAAGTGCAGTCTCAGGTTTCTGAACGATGCACTCCTTTTTTGTAATAACTAAATGAACCAAATGGGTAGTAAAATTATGGTCTCTAGGCAAGAGTTTTAGACCTGAGTTTTGCGAGTCTTCCCAAAAGCTAGTAATCATTGAGTGCTCAGTTTTCAAGTACTCATACAGAAATTACCTGTAAGTGCACTATGATTCAGTAGCACGACTACACCTAACAATACTGCATGTCAAGTAAATCTTTTCAAGCCCCTGAAGCAGTGTAGTTTCCCCGGAAGGATCATAACAGCGAGTCCACGCCAATAAAGAGTCGCGTAGGGACGTTACAATTAGCCTACTCTATGAAAAACTACGACGTTTTAATGCCTTAGAGTGGCGATACCTCTATATAAAATGTTACAGTTACAGGACTTAATTATTAACACGAAATTCCAGGGATGAAACAATCTCGGGGATCCATGTCATTTCAGGAATGTTGAAAACTATCCTTAAAACCTGTCGTACTCAAATACAAAATGGCTTAACGAGCTGAAAACCCAAATCATTTTATGATGTCGTATATAAAGATTCACACACCTGGAACGGTGACTTACTTAGTACGAGCCCAACTCATTACCTTGGAATGTAAAAAAAAAGCAAACATCAAAGGAGAATAAGTGAAAGCATTTAACAAGCTGCAAGATATTTCAATCTGCAAGACAATTAGAGCCAAAATTTTTATAAATCAACTAGAAATAAATGGTTATGTCACTCATCGGTTATTATGTTGTGATTTTCCTAACCATAGGGCTTATAATACAGCAAACTGTAAATTAGACGAAGTTACCCACTTGTCTGCAGAAAGTGGAAGGCACCAGCCTCTCGAGAAAGTTCAGGTCGCCCAGCAACATCTGACAGCTCCGTTGGTTTCAGCGAAAGGCGACATTCCACCTCACCTCCTCTGGGTATTGCTGATACAGCGTGACACTTCGGTACTACCTGACATCGCATCCGGCAAAGACCTTGGGAAATGGACAGAAAACGAGCAAAACTGTTGCATACCTGGTTTTATCAGACACTTTCCTTGGTCATGCTTAGTTAAAGTGGCTAACTTTAGAGATTACTTAAGTAATGATGTGAACTAATTCCCATTTAAACACCAGACAGGCAAATAGATAAGTACCTACTATTATCTTAAAAATAAGTTCGATTCCAACTTATTACCTTGCTATAATGCATTCACCAGAAACGGACAATAAATTGCCCAATATTGCAACAATTTGGGCACAATAAAAAATTGGCAATGACCCAGGTCTTTTCGTTCGTAAATGGAAACTGCACTTGAATAAAAAGTGCAATATTAATTAAACAGTAAATTTTTTTATCTTCATTTAAAATTCAATTAAG
Source organism: Macrobrachium rosenbergii (assembly GCF_040412425.1). Lineage (NCBI taxonomy): Eukaryota > Metazoa > Arthropoda > Malacostraca > Decapoda > Palaemonidae > Macrobrachium > Macrobrachium rosenbergii. The sequence continues at coordinate 55,522,006 of NC_089744.1, forward strand.
CTTAAAATGATGAAAACTCACAAGCGAGTCCTCCTATTAATTATTTTTCATGACTTCAAACAGCAACAAGGAATTTAACCTTTAATGTAAATAAAACAATCAATCCCCAATACCTTGAGAATCCTCGACTGAAGATTAGCAATATGAGCTTTCGAGAATAACCAAAAGTTAAAATAAATTTCAGAAAATTGTAAACAATATAGTATAGAGTATAACAAAATGGTAAACTATCACTCTCTGAGGGCTAAGTCCCTGTTCGATTCAAGATATTCTGAATTTTAAGGGAGAAATATTTCATCCAACAAAATGATCTCTAATATAAGCTTTGCATGGTCGTGTCTCACACGAAAAATGTTCGAATACGAATAGCATGTACTGTACAATATTTAGGTACTGTGTTATTACAAGTCCACTTGCGCATATACACATATATTTATAGATGTATATATATATAATATATATATATATATATATATATATATATATATATATAAATGACTATCAGGATATAGGTATATATATACAATAGTGTTTGAAACTGAAGACCAACAATGCATACAACTTCCCGATATAAAGACCCAGAAGATTTCATTCGAATTACTGAGTGAATAAGATAGAAATATAAATGGAACAATGACTCGTCGGGACAAAGGTGGAAAGCAAGGGCGTTATCCACTGGGTTATATGTATATCATATATCGGGGAAGTTGTGCTCTCAGGTTGTGTATATGTTGTGTGTTGTGATTGTGTGTTAATATATATATATATATTATATTATATTTTGTTAAAGACCAACAATGACATAACGGTATAAATGAACAATGAACAAATTTATATGTATATCATATATATATATGTGTATATGCTGTGTGTGTATAATATAGGCCTATTATATTTTGTTAAAGAAAGACCAACATTGCGTACATATACAGCCAGAAGATACGCATATATGTAAATGAGCAATGAACAAACTTATAATATATGAAGATTTTTCATGCACGTAAGTAGTGCTGCAAATGACTTAATATTCAGGATTTGCCAGCTAAATATACGGATAAAGCTTTAAAACTGATAAAATACACAGGCAATGGTGAAAAACTGAATCTGCAATTATGCCGAAGGATTGCCTATAGTGTGTAATGAGTACTTTATCCTTATGGAAAACATTGCTTTGGAACTCTGTATCCCCTTGGGAATTACTTCGTCGTTCCGATTCCTATAGTTCAGCCCATTATTGTCACTTATCGGATTTTTAATTGGAATATAAGGATGCAAGAGGAAATTATTATTAAATCCCAAAAGCATTAGCCTTGAATTTCCTTACTCAAGATTCCTCTAAATGGCTTTGTGTTGCGTGTGAATGAACTACTCAAATTTTCACGGGGAGATCTGCCCTTAGACCTGTTTCTTTCCCTTCCGTGGATCCGGTGAGTATTGAATGACTGCAGAGGCAAAATTTCACCGGTGTCTGACAAACTTACTCAAGGCAGACAACTGTAACAGACTTTCTTAAAATACGAGACAATTAACTTAGCATAAGCAGAACATACTTTTTTGATAATGCTAGAGACTTTTATAAAAAAAAAAGCAAAAAAGAAAAACCTGGGTAGTAGCTCAAACGTAAATCTAACTGTATTCATCCTTTCAGAGGACATGTGCAGTGCATTGCACAGACAGACCTTATTGTTTTACTTTGGAATTTAAAAAAGCGAGGAAAGAAATACAGGTATACAAAGCAATAAACACAGGTATACAGAGCAAAAAAGCAAGAAAAACAGGTATACAAAGTAAGAAAAACAGGTATACAAAGCAAAATAATAAAGGTAGAAACTTAAAATGTCCAGACCTTACAAGGGTAAGGGTGTAAAGAAAAGACACAAAAGCAAAGTACAAAAAGTTATAACTAAAATTCTTAGCTATAGAGAGTTTGACAAACTTACATAAACTTCGGACGGCTACGATTTCATAGGCATCAGAACTGCTCATGGCATATCCATTGACCATGTAGAAATACCCGAAGCTATCTTTGAAGCGCTCAGCCACCCAGGCGTTGGAAATGTTGATTAAGGACCCCAAGAAGAGAAAAATGAGGA
>NC_089744.1:55529098-55531598 GCF_040412425.1 Macrobrachium rosenbergii
TATAGCCTACTCTGTGAGAATTGTGGTGCTATGCTTTGAACCAGCAAATTAAGATGAACAAGACGTAGCTTCACTGCACCACTTGAAGAATCGACGCATCTAGACATCAAATTTTTCAAGTCCCACATTTCTGAGTGTTATCTATTGTCCTTGTGCAAATAACTAAAGTAAAACTGAAGTGCCAAGCTCTATAGTAGCTAATTTCAGCAAGACAGTTTAGTATACAATAATATTTAGAACACCATGAATACCAAAGAACTTTCATGTCCCAGTCCGGGGCCACAAAACCTATAGATTTTGACTAAGCACAAAACAGTAACAAGTTTCTGACAGACGGGATCTGGACTGTGATTACACAAGTGAGAGCAGCAGTTCGAGGACTATTTGTAAAGAGAAAATATAGCCTAAGTCACACGAACGCTGTTGCAAAATGTTGCTCCCTCATCAAAATCCACGTATCCGTTATTTAGTGTAATAATAATCACGTCGCCTTGAACCATCATTCTTTTTTTTTAAGAGTTATACCCTCGGGACTCTTCCGATTTCGAGATCATCAGCTTTCATCTGAACAAAGTGAAATCAATGTTCCTAGAAGTTTAAAATGGTGAACGGCCTAAAACCACACTTGTCTCACTATAAATTTTACATATGCCTACAAATAAATCACTAGTTGTTATTAGAAAAACACCAAAATTTCGAACGGCCTCTACAGAATTATCCGCATTTTGAGGAAATAAATTTAAAGCTACCCAGTAGCAGGTACTGCAGCCTGTAAATAAAACATTCGTAATCAAAACTTAAACTCCACCAACTATATACTATGGTTTCTTCTTGAACACCAGCACAATGCACACATCGATAATAAAAATGTACTTTTGATATCCACAGAGTTTCGGATTGCGAAAAAGCCTCTGTTTTGTCCTGTCTTAATAGCAAATTTTTCATTTTTGCCGTGGCAAACACCACGACAGCACCTTCCTCTATGAATAAAAGGGGGGGGGGGGCTGATGTAAAAAAAAAAAAAGTGCACATCCAAGAATAAGTTACTTAATATATACATTTTTACAATTGTTTGGAAATAAGTTAATGGAAGGACATGACTTTGCAAAATCAAGTACATATAACAAGAATTTCACAAGTACTCCAAAACGAACAGTTACAATGCTAAAGAACCTTAAGACTGAATCTGTTTATAACAAAAAATAAATAAGACCAGATTTACAAATCCTCTTCGGTAACCATTTTTTATTACTTGGTAGTCAAAAACGGTCTAATAATCTTAACACGTCCATTGAAAAGAAAAAACAAAGAATTTCCCTAATTCCAAAATCTGCATACCAAGGAAACAAAAAAAACAGGAGTCATTGAAGTAAGATATATAAACCGAATATAAAAAGCAAACGTGTCATTAAGGGAACTGAAGATAAAAAGGACTTATTTTACCAACGGCTTCAAAACACGAAAACTCAACCATTCTCACGGCAAGGGCAGGTTTTAGCTTCTGTCTTTCATCTTCAATGAGAAGTAAATGTTATTTACACAAAAAAAGGGTAATGTAAATTTGTAGGGCTTTATAAAGCAAAACATTTTTTTCCTCTGTTAACTACAAGAATTAACTTTCTTCTTGCTAGGATTTTTTTTAACTTCTTTTATATCCGAAATTACACATTTAAAAGGCTACGACTAAAATCAAGTTTATAAACATTATGAACAATCTGGTGCAAAAACCCTTCGACCGCAGACCTTACCAAATATTGAAACGGGACCAGAAGCTCAACCCTTCGCCGAGCGTTACCACTGACTGACTGTCTGTCTATCACGCTAACACTTCATGTTGGAGTATGCGTGCGTACTGCTATCACGATGGCACTGGCGACGTAAAGAAGGGTTTTTAAGATCGCTTTTATTACTCTATTTCTCGTTTTTTTCGCTTCACAGTTTGCTTATTTCACGTCACTGTAATTGTGTTTGTGTACAGGTACATACTTATAACAAAAAACTATACATACATTGTATATACAATATATATATACATGTGTGTAGCATATATATACATATATATGTGTATGCATTTATATATATATATATATATATATATAATATATATATATATATATATTTATATATAAATAATATATATATATATATATATATATATATATATCTAATCATATCTACACATAAATATAATATATCTATATATATATATATATATATATATATATATATATATATATATATATATATATATATATATATATCTATATCTATATACATATATATATACATATTATATCTATATACATATATCATACATATACATGTGTATAGATATAAATATAGATATAGATATAGGTAATTCTAATATACAATGCCCTCTTATATAAATAATTCTTAGATATATATTTTTGGATATGCTTGTAACTATAGATTAGCCGAAAATATACTGATGGAAGAATTGAAGAGCATATGTGAATAGCGGTCGCGAGAATCGAACCCG
>NC_089744.1:55536598-55571598 GCF_040412425.1 Macrobrachium rosenbergii
CATTTTACTTGTGATGCCATCGACTCCTGGTGACTTAATTCTCCAGCCTTTCAGTTACCCTCCTTACGTCCTAAACTATCACTTCGACAGGCATTCTCAAACTTACATCATCAATACTTTCAGCTCTGCCTCTTTTCTTTCCTCCTCATCAACAAATCTTCAATCTTTTCACACCGTAGACCAAGGACTGCATTTTTTTTTCAGGAAGAATTTCTCCCTTCCTATCTTTTATTCAGAAATCTTATGTTCATTATTGCAGAACTTTTTTTCCCTTTCACATTACTCACAACCATCTTTACCACCCTATTCTATTCCAGTGTAGTCTTCCTCTGTCTTACAACTGCACCTCTGGTATCTGTAATTAAGTACCATTTTTCTTTCATTACCTTTGAATTCACATCCTGGCACCTACGTAAAATTTTTCGCAAAACACGATGCAAAATATAAATACGCCCGTATAAATTCATTTGCACGGTGCATGGATACGGGCACTCTGTGAGTGGTCTTAATGGACGAGCCTTGAATCAGGAGAGATTAAACCAGGTCCACAGAAGCTAATACTACTGTACTGTAAAACCCCTACCCACTACATAACTCAAATTCATAGACAGCTGTGTATAAAATAAAGTATATGGAAACTGAGAGGTGGAGAGTCAAAATTGATTTTACTATCGTTAAACAACTACTTTGTTAAAACACAATAAAAAATTATTCAAAATTCTAAACAGATGATTCAGTTTACTTGGAATAATATCGACCATACTCATGCTCTAACACCACACGCTTCTCTGAGTTCCTCGGTAGCATAGCATGCACACGGCACAAAAAATAAATATTGAACAATGATTAAAAATATAATAAATGTTTAACAAACGCTGTAGCCAAGTGAATGGGTCTCCCCTTCATAAAAAAACTGATAGGTGTAATTTGAATATTAAGCAATAAAGCTTTTTTTCCCCTAAGAGTAAAGGAATTACATAGTGATATAAGTAACAATTATGAAGTAAGAATAAAGCTTTTTTTTCCCCTGAGAGTAAAGGAATTACATAGTGATATAAGTAACAATTATGAAGTAAGAATAACATAGGAAACAGAATTCTAACTGTGTCGTTGAGCTTTTGGTAATGGAATATTGTTAAGTAAGGGCAATTACTTTCCACGATTATACACATTTGTGGTCGTCACGCTAAAAATAAATTCGTCTCTTTACTCACAAACACGAACGGCGTATGTTTCTGTTCTGAATGCTGAGTCTTCAGAAAAAAACTAAGACTTACTTGGTCCAAATACCTCAGTCAAACAAGATCAAACATTCTGGTAACCGAAACCAATAATCTGGGGATTGTGAGGATGAAATTACTGTAGAACCGTTTTCTTGAGTCTAAGTCTTGATACATTCCCCAAAATAAATAAAAAATAATTCAGCTTTACAAGGGCAACTGTCATCGTTCGACGGGGAAAGTAATTAAATCTGACGATGAAGACAGTAGTACTCTTAAAGCTTGAGAATTTCCTGTTTATCTTTAACAATTTATCAAGACTTACATGCAAGAAAAAGGGTCTTATTTTACCTTCGTCTTTAAAGAACGTGACTACTCTTCTACGGCCTTCAAGGCCATCATCGAGTTTTTGTTGTAGAATTTCTTGTTGTGGAAAAGGTTCCTTTTTCCAAAACTAAACTGCAGCACTATGGTACCTTATGCAAAGTATTATTTATCTAATCCGGTAGAAGACTTGATTGTTTCCAAAATGTGTCGAATGAATGTAATATGCATATATCATATTTGAATAACTTATATGACTCAAATGCTTTAGCTACAGATTACTGAGCGCTGAAATACTCCATATTCTGATACTTGGAATGAAAAATTTTTTCAGTATAATTTCCCGCATTAAGGAAAAATAAATAAAACAAGGTTACTACTTTAGCAACTTCCTGCGTGTCAAAACGTGGGTGTGTCAGGTGTGAGAACATTCGAGGTTATTTCCCACAATACACAGGTGAGCCAAGTGAGACATTTGTCATCCACCCGAGGACAATCTTCACAGAGAGACTTAACAGGAAACAACATTTCATGTCACGTGCACGAGGACGAAACTGACCTTTTTAAGTACGGCTGCAGGATGTAAGGAAAGCGTAATACAACGTTTAGTAATGTGATGCGAGTAGTGTTAACCTACCATTAGGAAATTTGGAAAATGACTTAATGATGGCGTCTACCTTGCGTTGTGGCCTTACTTCCTATACAGCAAGTCTTTTTTAATTTATTTTTTACCGACTCAGTAAACATTGAACATGGTGGGAAACTGATCTCCATAGATTTTGTCCGCAATTAATCGTCTGATCTAATCCTTCAATTATTATATTACTTCCTTTCACCTACTTCTGTGGCTTTTCATCCTGCATTAGGCCTATAAGGAAGTTATGATACTACACCCTGACTACATACGTAACGTTACCTTGAAAGCAATCTTGAATTAGCTTCAGAAGTACTAGGAGGTATAAAAGCTCTTACTCTACTGATGAAATGACTTTTTATTTAGGTAGGTATATCACAAGATATTATTATTAGTTCATTCGAACCGGTACAGGTTCCTTGAATGATTTAGTGTTCGGTTATTGGTTCTTGTTATAAACAATTCTCAAAACACTAATGAAATCATAATATATTACCCCTGTTGCAAATAGTTATAGTCGCTTCCACGAAGACATGAAGACATTAAATTATGTCCATTAGGGTGTTGCAATTGCTTCAAATAATGCCGTATCTTATGATAAACTTAATGGGTGTTGGAATTGCTTCAAATAATTCTCGGGAACAATGCTGTATCTTATAATATAATAAGCTTAACTAAAATATTTTACTAAATATAATGTCTGCATCAGCAGAGATTACTTTGCATTTCACTTAACCTTATTAGCCACTTTTCTATTGACCTGTGTACGTCTCATCACAGATGGCATGGAAAGTTAGGAATATACTTAATTTTTTCACTGTCACAGAGGTAGGTTACAAATGGCGATTAACGTTTCGTCCTTCCGGAGGACATGATCGCAGCAAAGTTGCAATTTTACAATCGATTAGTGTTGGATTGTTGGTTTAGATGAACTTGGCCTGATGTCATCCCTGACATTTGCCCAAAACAGCATAGTAAGTGCTAAAGGGAGTAAGAAGCCTGGTGTGGATCTCTGGACTCGGTCCACTCTACAAACACAGGTGAATAATGTTGGTTATAAGTGGATCTGGATACTGTTGCTAACAGAAAAATGGCCGCGAGAATAGTGACATGGCAATCGTCATCGAACTTCCTGATGGGTCTCGCCAAATGTAGTACGAAATCTGCTCGGAAAAGTGGTTATACAAATGCCAGCCCTCTGATATTCCCAGACTGGGCATTCAGAATGGAAGTGGCCATTCCTGGGATATTCCCAGACTGGGCATTCACAATGGAACTGGCCATTCCCTGGGATATTCCCAGACTAGGCATTCAGAACAGAATTGGTCATACAAACGCCAGTCCTGGGATATTCCCAGACTGGGCATTCATAATGGAAGTGGCCATTCTCTGGGATATTCCCAGACTGGGCATTCAGATTGAAAGTGGCCATTTCCTGGGATATTCCCAGACTGGGCATTCAGAATGGAAGTGGCTATTCCCTGGGATATTCCCAGACTGGGCATTCACAACAGAAGTGTTCATACAAATGCCAGCCCTGGAATATTCCCAGACTGGGCATTCAGAATGGAAGTGGCCATTCTCTGGGATATTCCCAGACTGGACATTCAGAATAAAAGTGGTCATACAAATGCCAGCCCTGGGATATTCTCAGATAGGGCATTCAGAATGGAAGTGGTCATATAAATGCTTGCCCTGGGATATTCCCAGACTGGGCATTCCGGATGGAAGTGGTCATTCAGTTGTCAGTCCTGGGATATTCCCAGACTGGGCATCCAGAATGGAAGTGGTCATTCAGTTGTCAGCCCTGGGATATTCCCAGACTGGGCATTCAGAATGGAAGTGGCCATTCCCTGGGATATTCCCAGACTGGACATTCAGAATAAAAGTGGTCATACAAATGCCAGCCCTGGGATATTCTCAGATTGGGCATTCAGAATGGAAGTGGTCATATAAATGCTTGCCCTGGGATATTCCCACACTGGGCATTCAGGATGGAAGTGGTCATTCAGTTGTCAGCCCTGGGATATTCCCAGACTGGGCATTCAGAATGGAAGTGGTCGTACACAAATGCTTGCCCTGGGATATTCCCAGACTGGGCATTCAGAATAGAAGTGATCATACAAACGCCAGCCCTGGGATATTCCCAGACTGGGCATTCAGAATGGAAGTGGCCATTCCCTGGGATACTCCCAGACTGGGCATTCAGAATAGAAGTGGTCATACAAACGCCAGTCCGGGGATATTCCCAGACTGGGCATTCAGAATGGAAGTGGCCATTCACTGGGATATTCCCAGACCGGGCATTCAGAATAGAAGTGGTCATACAAATGCCAGCCCTGGGATATTCCCAGACTGGGCATTCAAAATGGAAGTGGTCATATAAATGCTTGCCCTGGGATATTCTCAGACTGGGCATTCAGGATGGAAGTGGTCATACAAACGCCTGCCCAAGGATATTGCCAGACTGGGCATTCAGAAGGGAAGTGGTCATACAAATGCCAGTCCTGGGATATTCCCAGACTGGGTATTCAGAATGGAAGTGGTCATACAAATGCCAGCAGTGGGATATTCCCAAACTGGGCATTCAGAACGGAAGTGGTCATACAAAAGCCTGTCCTGGAATATTCCCAGACAGGGCATTCAGAATGGAAGTGGTCATACCCTGGGATATTCCTCTTCTGGGCATTCAGAATGGAAGTGGTCATACAAACGCCAGTGCTGGGATATTCCCAGACTAGGCATTCAGAATGGAAGTGGTCACACAAATGCCAGCACTGGGATATTCCCAGACTGGGTATTCAGAATGGTAGTGGTCACACAAATGCCAGACCTGGGATATTCCCAGACTGGGTATTCAGAATGGTAGTTGTCATACAAATGCCAGCCCTGGGATATTCCCAGACTAGGCATTCAAAATGGAAGTGGTCATACAAAAGCCAGCTCTGGAATATTCCCAGACTGGGTATTCAAAATGGAAGTGGTCATACAAATGCCAGCCCAGGGATATTCCCAGACTGGGTATTCAAAATGGAAGTGGTCATAGAAATGCCAGCCCTGGGATATTCCCAGACTGGGTATTCAGAATGGAAGTGGTCATACAAATGCCAGCTCTGGGATATTCCCAGACTGGGTATTCAGAATGGAAGTGGTCATACAAATGCCAGATCTGGGATATTCCCAGACTGGGTATTCAGAATGGAAGTGGTCATACAAATGCCAGCCCTGGGATAATCCCAGACTGGGCATTCAGAATGGAAGTGGTCATACAAATGCCAGCCCTGGGATATTCCCAGACTGGGCATTCAAAATGGAAGTGGTCATACAAATGCCAGCCCTGGGATATTCCCAGACTGGGCATTCAAAATGGAAGTGGTCATACAAATGCCAGCCCTGGGATATTCCCAGACTGGCCATTCAAAATGGAAGTGGTCATACAAATGCCAGCCCTGGGATATTCCCAGACTGGGCATTCAGAATGGAAGTGGTCATACAAATGCCAGCTCTGGGATATTCCCAGACTGGGTATTAAGAATGGAAGTGGTCATACAAATGCCAGATCTGGGATATTCCCAGACTGGGCATTCAGAATGGAAGTGGTCACACAAATGCCAGCTCTGGGATATTCCCAGACTGGGTATTCAGAATGGAAGTTGTCATACAAATGCCAGATATGGGATATTCCCAGAGTGGGCATTCAAAATGGAAGTTGTCATACAAATGCCAGATATGGGATATTCCCAGAGTGGGCATTCAAAATGGAAGTGGTCATACAAATGCCAGACCTGGGATATTCCCAGACTGGGTATTCAGAATGGAAGTGGTCATACAAATGCCAGATCTGGGATATTCCCAGACTGGGTATTCAGAATGGAAGTGGTCATACAAATGCCAGACCTGGGATATTCCCAGACTGGGCATTCAAAATGGAAGTGGTCATACAAATGCCAGCTCTGGGATATCCCCAGACTGGCCATTCAAAATGGAAGTGGTCATACAAATGCCAACTCTGGGATATTCCCAGACTGGGCATTTAGAATGGAAGTGGTCATACAAATGCCAGCTCTGGGATATTCCCAGACTGGGCATTCAGAATGGAAGTGGTCATACAAATGCCAACTCTGGGATATTCCCAGACTGGGCATTCAAAATGGAAGTGGTCATACAAATGCCAACTCTGGGATATTCCCAAACTGGGCATTCAAAATGGAAGTGGTCATACAAATGCCAGCCCTGGGATATTCCCAGACTGGGCATTCAGAATGGAAGTGGTCATACAAATCCCAGCCCTGGGATATTCCCAGACTGGGCATTCAGAATGGAAGTGGTCATACAAATCCCAGCCCTGGGATATTCCCAGACTGGGCATTCAAAATGGAAGTGGTTATACAAATGCCAGCCCTGGGATATTCCCAGACTGGGCATTCAGAATGGAAGTGGTCATACAAATTCCAGCCCTGGGATATTCCCAGACTGGGCATTCAGAATGGAAGTGGTCATACAAATGCCAGCACTGGGATATTCCCAGACTGGGCATTCAGAATGGAAGTGGTCATACAAATTCCAGCCCTGGGATATTCCCAGACTGGGCATTCAGAATGGAAGTGGTCATACAAATGCCAGCCCTGGGATATTCCCAGACTGGGCATTCAAAATGGAAGTGGTCATACAAATGCCAGCCCTGGGATATTCCCAGACTTGGCATTCAAAATGGAAGTGGTCATACTAATGCCAGCCCTGGAATATTCCCAGACTGGGCATTCAAAATGGAAGTGGTCATACAAATGCCAGCCCTGGGATATTCCCAGATTGGGCATTCAGAATGGAAGTGGTCATACAAATGCCAGTCCTGGGATATTCCCAGACTGGGCATTCAGAATGGAAGTGTGGTAAATTGGCATTTGCCTTAATGACCTGTTTGAATGTTTATCTGCATTCTGTTGTTAGTAATGGTTGTTTTCTCTGTCCGTGTTGTATTTGTTTACTTTTGACAGTCCCAGTGTATCTTACTCTGTTGACTGCTGTAACTCTCTGTGGCGGGATCTTAGCTGAATAAAGCCTTGAAGATGCATTGAGGTTTTCATTACAATTTATTCAGCTAAGACAACTTGCATATTCGGCTGCAGAATGGAACGCGCTCTTCGGCCAGAACGTCTCGATATTCTACCCACGTCCCCAGATGCTGCTCGAGTTTTCAAGCATTGGCTGTTCATCTTTTCCCGATACAAAAATGCTACTGAAGGAACTAACGACGTTTATCTTGGTATGCTTGCAAATGCATTATCGCCTGAGAACTTTGAGCTTATATCTGATTGCTCTACTTACGATGACGCCATCGCAAAACTGAATAAAGTTTTCATACAGCCTGCGAACGAAATTGTTTCTCGACATCGTCTTGCCACTCGTCGACAGATGTCAGGAGAAACAATAGACGAGTATTTACGTGCTCTGCACAAACTTAGCGTTGACTGCAACTTCAAGGACGTTTCTTCAGAGGTATATAGAGATGAAAGTATTCGTGATGCTTTTATTGCTGGGATTTCCTCTCAACATATTCGCACGAGATTACTTGAAAATAAAACGCTTACGTTATCTGCTGCTGCTGACCAAGCCAGAGCTCTGGAACTCGCTTTCAAGGATTCGCAGTCTTATGGAATTCCTTCCGACGAATGTATTCCTGCAGCCGCCGTCAAAACTGGGCCTGAATATGATGATCATGCCCCTGTTTGTGAAAAGGCCGACAGGTCCGATGCTCCAGATGATGATTTAGTTGCTTTGACTCTACAAGAGAAATGTTTCTTCTGCGGGTACAGGCGTCATCCTAGAAAAAAGTGCCCTGCAAAGGAAGTTAATTGTCGAAAATGCAACAAACTTGGACATTTTGCTAAGGTGTGTTTAAGTAAATCAAAACCTACTTCTGCCGCCTCTTCGTTCACCGCTCCTCTTGCTTCTGTTCCATCTACACTGAATCATTCCGTTTTCCCCATTTTTATGCGTGGAACCAAAGTAAATGCCCTAATTGACACTGGAAGTTCAGAAAATTTCATTAGTGATAATATTCTGAAAAATATTAAATTACCTGCGACTCCTTATTCAGGAACTATCTCAATGGCTGCTTCTCATTATGTGTCGCCTATTAGTGGCTCTTGCATTGTAGTCAATGGACGTGAGTATTCCAGTGTCAAATTTCTTGTGCTACCTGGACTTTGTGCGGATGTAATTCTTGGAATCCCTTTTCTTAATAAGCATTCTAGTGTGACTGTGTCGTACGGCGGCACTCGACCTAAACTTGAATTATCTGCATTAGCTACGTTGTCAATCACGCCCCCTAGAGTATTCCGTAATCTTTCTCCTGATTGCCATCCTATTGCTGTGAAATCAAGAAGATACAGTGCTTCGGATGCAGAGTTTATAAGGACAGAAATCGATCGTCTTCTTGAAGAGGGTGTAATTGAACATAGTACATCGCCATGGCGTGCTCAAGTGGTGGTTGTTCACAACAGGAATAAGAGACGTATGGTTGTCGATTATTCGGAGACTATTAATAAATTCACCTTCCTGGATGCATATACTCCCCTAACATAGACGACCTAGTCAATGAAATAGCCAAGTACAAAGTGTTTAGTTCTGTGGATTTAAAGAGTGCTTATCATCTGGTCCCATTACCAGAGGAAGATCGACCTTATACTGCCTTTGAAGCTGACAGCGGCCTCTATCAGTTTACTAGGCTGTGTTTTGGTCTCACCAACGGAGTGGCAGCTTTTCAGAGGATTATTAATGATATCATTAGAACGAATGGTCTAGAGGGTGTTTATGCTTATCTTGACGACGTCGTTGTTTGTGGCAATACTCAAGAAGAACACGACGAAAACCTTAGAAGGTTTATGGAAGCTGCTCGTCGTTATAACATGATACTGAATGAAGCTAAGTGTGTTCTGTCCTCTCACTCTATACGTATACTTGGATATGAAATTAGTCATAATGAGCTGCGACCTGATCCTTCACGTCTAGAGGCTCTGATGAACATGCCTGTTCCGCAGACTAAGAAGTCGCTGCAACGATTGACAGGCCTCTTTGCTTATTGCTCTCGCTGGATTCCTCGTTTTTTTGAGAGGATTCGCCCTCTCGTCAATGCCTTTCTTCCACTCTCTCCAGAAGCTGTTGGTGCTATCAATAATTTGAAGGATGCCATATCTTCGTCTGTCAAAGCTGCTGTAGACGAAAATTTGCCCTTTACTGTTGAAACCGATGCTTCTGACTTTGCCATTGGAGCTACTTTAAACCAGGATGGACGTCCAGTGGCCTTTTTCTCGAGATCCCTCACCAGTGCCGAACAGAGACATTGCAGTGTTGAGAAGGAGGCTTATGCAATTATCGAATCTGTAAGGAAATGGCGCCATTATCTAACTGGAAAGCACTTCACACTGGTAACCGATCAAAAGTCTGTTTCTTTCATGTTTGATGGCAAGCATAAAGGGAAAATAAAAAATGAAAAAATTCTGCGATGGAAAGTAGAACTTATGCCCCATTCGTTTGATGTCCAGCATCGGCCTGGTAGGTTGAATGCTGCAGCAGATGCTTTATCACGAAACTTGTGCTCGGCTATTCATAATCAACAGTTATATCAACTGCACGAGAGTCTCTGTCACCCAGGAGTTACTAGGTTTATGCATTTCATCAAAGCTCGAAATTTTCCCTATTCTTTGGTCATACAAATGCCAGCCCTGGGATATTCCCAGACTGGCCATTCAAAATGGAAGTGGTCATACAAATTCCAGCCCTGGGATATTCCTAGACTGGGCATTCAGAATGGAAGTGGTCATACAAATGCCAGCCCAGGGATATTCCCAGACTGGGCATTCAGAATGGAAGTGGTCATATAAATGCCAGCCCTGGGATATTCCCAGACTGGGTATTCAGAATGGAAGTGGTCATACAAATGCCAGTCCTAGGATATTCCCAGACTGGGTATTCAGAATGGAAGTGGTCATACAAATGCCAGCCCTGGGATATTCCCAGACTGGGCATTCAAAATGGAAGTGGTCATACAAATGCCAGCCCTGGGATATTCCCAGACTGGGCATTCAAAATGGAAGTGGTCATACACATGCCAGACCTGGGATATTCCCAGACTGGGCATTCAAAATGGAAGTGGTCATACACATGCCAACTCTGGGATATTCCCAGACTGGGCATTCAAAATGGAAGTGGTCATACAAATGCCAGCTCTGGGATATTCCCAGACTGGGCATTCAGAATGGAAGTGGTCATACAAATGCCAGCCCTGGGATATTCCCAGACTGGCCATTCAAAATGGAAGTGGTCATACAAATGCCAGCCCTGGGATATTCCCAGACTGGCCATTCAAAATGGAAGTGGTCATACAAATGCCAGCCCTGGGATATTCCCAGACTGGGTATTCAGAATGGAAGTGGTCATACAAATGCCAGACCTGGGATATTCCCAGACTGGCCATTCAAAATGGAAGTGGTCATACAAATGCCAGCTCTGGGATATTCCCAGACTGGCCATTCAAAATGGAAGTGGTCATACAAATGCCAGCACTGGGATATTCCCAGACTGGGCATTCAAAATGGAAGTGGTCATACAAATGCCAGCCCTGGGATATTCCCAGACAGGGCATTCAGAATGGAAGTGGTCATACAAATGCCAGCCCTGGGATATTCCTAGACTGGCCATTCAAAATGGAAGTGGTCATACAAATGCCAGCCCTGGGATATTCCCAGATTGGGCATTCAAAATGGAAGTGATCATACAAATGCCAGCCCTGGGATATTCCCAGACTGGGCATTCAAAATGGAAGTGGTCATACAAATGGCAGCCCTGTAATATTCCCAGACTGGGCATTCAGAATGGAAGTGGTCATACTAACGCCCGCCCTGGGATACTCCCAGACTGGGCATTCAGAATGGAAGTGGTCATACAAATGCCAGCCCTGGGATATTCCTAGACTGGGCATTCAGAATGGAAGTGGTCATACAAATGCCAGCTCTGGGATATTACCAGACTGGGTATTCAGAATGGTCAACAAATGCCAACCCTGGGATATTCCCAGACTGGGCATTCAGAATGGAAGTGGTCATACAAATGCCAGTCCTGGGATATTCCCAGACTGGACAATGAGAATGGTAGTGGTTATATATACGCCAGCCCTGTGACATTCTCAGACTGGGCACCGAGAATGGAAGTGGTTATGCAAACGCCAGCTCTGGGACATCCCAGACTGGGCATAGAGAATGGAAGTGGTTATATAAACGCCAACCCTGTGATATTCCTAAACTGGGCATTGGGAATGGAAGTGGTCATACAAATGGCAGCCCTGGAATATTCCCAGACTGGGCATTGAGAATTGTAGTAGTTATACATACGCCAGCCCGGTGATATTCGTAGACTGGGCATTGAAAATGGAAGAGGTCATACAAATGCCAGTCCTGGAATATTCCTAGACTGGATATTGAGAATGGTAGTGGTTATATAAACGCCAACCCTGTGATATTCCTAGACTGGGCATTGAGAATGGAAGCAGTCATACAAATGCCAGCCCTGGAATATTCCCACCCTGGGCATTCAGAATTGTAGTGGTTATATATATGCCAGCCCTGTGATATTCCTAAACTGGGCATTGAGAATGGAAGTGTTCATACAAATGCCAGCTCTGGAATATTCCCAGGCTGTATATTGAGAATAGTAGTTATATAAACGCCAACATTGTGATATTCCTAGACTGGGCACTGAAAATGGAAATGGTTATACAAATGCCACCCTGGAATATTCCCACACTGGGCATTGAGAATGGTAGTGGCTATATAAACGCCAACCCTGTGATATTCCTGGACTGGGCATAGAGAATGGAAGTGGTTATATAAACGCCAACCCTGTGATATTCCTAGACTGGGCATTGAGAATGGAAGTAGTCATAAAAATGCCAGCACTGGAATATTCCCAGACTGGGCATTGAGAATGGTAGTGGTTACATATGCGCCAACCCTGTGACATTCTCAGACTGGCCATTCAAAATGGAAGTGGCCATACAAATGGCAGTCCTGGAATATTCCTAGACTGGATATTGAGAATGGTAGTGGTTATATAAACGCCAACCCTGTGATATTCCTGGACTGGGCATTGAGAATGGAAGTGGTTATGGAAACGCCAGCCTTGTGACATTCTCAGACTGGGCATTGAGAATGGAAGTGGTTATGCAAACGCCAGCCCTAGGATATCCCAGACTGGGCATAGAGGATGGAAGTGGTTATGCAAATGAAAGCCCTGATATTTTCCCAGACTGGGAATTGAGAAAGGAATCAGTCATAAAAATGCCAGCCCTGTGACATTCTCAGACTATGCATTGAGAATGGAAGTGGTTGTGCAAATGCCAGCCCTGGGATATTTCCAGACTGTGGATTGAGAATGGAAGTGGTTATGCAAACGCCAGCACTGTGATATTTCCAGACTAGGCATTCAGAATGGAAGTGGTCTTACAAATGCCAGCCCTGGGACATTCTCAGACTGGGCATTGAGAATGGAAGTGGTTATGCAAACGCCAGCCCTGTGATATTCCCAGACTGGGCATTGAGAATGGAAGTCATACAAATGCCAGCCCCGTGACATTCTCAGACTGGGCATTGAGAATGGAAGTGGTCATACAAACGCCAACCCTGTGATATTCCCAGACTGGGCATTGAGAATGGAAGTAGTCATACAAATGCCAGCCCTGGGATATTCCCACCCTGGGCATTGAGAAAGGAAGTGGTCATAAAAATGCCAGCCCTGTGACATTCTCAGACTGGGCATTGAGAATGGAAGTGGTTATGGAAACGCCAGCCCTGTGATATTCCCAGACTGTGCATTGAGAATGGAAGTGGCCATACAAATGCCAGCCCTGTGACATTCTCAGACTGGACACTGAGAATAGAAGTAGTTAAGGAAACACCAGCCCTGTGATATTTCCAGACTGGGCATTGAGAATGGTAGTGGCTATATAAACGCCAACCCTGTGATATTCCTGGACTGGGAATAGAGAACGGAAGTGGTTATATAAACACCAACCCTGTGATGTTCCTAGACTGGGCATTGAGAATGGAAGTAGTCATACAAATGCCAGCTCTGTGATATTCCCAGACTGGGCATTGAGAATGGAAGTGGTCACGCAAATGCCAGCCCTTTGATATTCTCAGACTGGGCACTGAGAATGGAAGTGGTTATGCAAATGCCAGCCCTGTGATATTCCCAGACTGGGCATTCACAATGGAAGTGGTTATGCAAACGCCAGCCCTGGGATATTCCCAGACTGGGGATTAACAATGGAAGTGGTTATGCAAACGCCAGCCCTGTGATATTTCCAGACTGGGCATTGAGAATGGAAGTGGTTATGGAAACGCCAGCCTTGTGACATTCTCAGATTGGGCATTGAGGATGGAAGTGGTTATGGAAACGCCAGCCATGTGATATTCTCAGACTGGGCACTGAGAATGGAAGTGGTTATGGAAACGCTAGCCCTGTGACATTCTCAGACTGGGCATTGAGAATGGAAGTGGTTATGCAAACGCCAGCCCTGTGATATTCCCAGACTGGGCATTGAGAATGGATGTGGTCATACAAATGCCAGCCTTGTGACATTCTCAGACTGTGCACTGGAAATGGAAGTAGTTATACAAATCCCAGCCATGGGATATTCCCAGACTGGGTATTCAGAATGGAAGTGGTCATACAAATTCCAGTACTGGAATATTCCCAGACTGGGCATTCAGAATGGGAGTGGTCATATAAATGCCAGCCCTGTGACATTCTCAGACTGGGTATTGAGAATGGAAGTGGTTAAGCAAACGCCAGGCCTGTGATGTTCCCAGACTGGGCACTGAGAATGGAAGTGGTCATACAAACGCCAGCCCTGTGATATTCCCAGACTGGGCATTCAGAATGGAAGTGGTCATACAAACGCCAGCCCTGTGATATTCCCAGACTGGGCATTCATAATGGAAGGGGTCATACAAATGCCAGTCCTGGGATATTCCCAGACCAGTCATTCAGAATGGAAGTGGTTATGCAAATGCCAGCCCTGTGATATTCTCAGACTAGGCATTGAGAATGGAAGTAGTTATGGAAACGCCAGCCCTGAGGTGACATTCTCAGACTGGGCATTCAGAATGGAAGTGGTTATGCAAATGCCAGGCCTGTGATATTCCCAGACTGGGCATTGAGAATGGAATTGGTCATACAAATGCCAGCCTTGTGACATTCTCAGACTGGGCACTGAGAATGGAAGTGGTTATGCAAACGCCAGCCCTGTAATATTCCCAGACTGGGCATTGAGAATGGAAGAGGTCATACAAATGCCAGCCTTGTGACATTCTCAGACTGGGCACTGAGAATGGAAGTGGTTATGCAAACGCCAGCCCTGTGATATTCCCAGACTGTGCATTTAGAATGGGAGTGGTCATACAAATGGCAGTCCTGGAATATTCCCAGACTAGGCATTCAGAATGGGAGTGGTCATACAAATGGCAGCCCTGTCACATTCTCAGACTAGGTATTGAGAATGGAAGTGGTTATACGAACACCAGCCCTGGGATATTCCCAGACTGGGCACTGAGAACGGATATTTCCAGACTGGTCATTCAGAATGGAAGTGGTCATACAAACGCCAGCTCTGTGATATTCCCAAACTGGGCATTCAGAATGGAAGTGGTCATACAAATGCCAGCACTGTGATATTCCCAGACTAGGCATTCAGAATGGAAGTGGTCAAACAAACGCCAGCCCTGTGATATTCCCAGACTGGGCATATAGAATGGAAAATGACACTCGTCTTCTTCAAAGGATCATGTACACTTTGGGGAGTGTAATATTTTTCGATCAAGAGACGCAGCATCTTTTTGACAGCCACTGGATAGCCATTGTTAATCAGGACTTGCGTTACCCGGTAAAGCTCTTTGTGGGCATTTTGCTAGGAAAAGCAATGAATGACTGGTCTCCTGCTGTAGGCACTGGTGGCACAGTGCTTGTACCCAAGATAACAGCTTTCATACATACTTTGTCTCCATCCTTGTATCAGTCTAGGTTGCCGAGAAAAGATCTCCCTTTTATACTCCTCTCACAAGTATATCAGAGGATGCTGCATTCCTCAAACATCATACTCTGTACCTTTGTTGCGATCATGTCCAGAGTAAGGACGAAAATTTAAATTTCATTGTAACCTACCTTTGTGACAATAAAAAAAAATTAATAGAAAAAAGATAGTTACCAGGCAGCGCCCATAATCTCTGTCCTTCCAGGCAGCGCCCATAATCTCTGTCCTTCCAGGCAGCGCCCATAATCTCTGTCCTTCCAGGCAGCGCCCATAATCTCTGTCCTTCCAGGCAGCGCCCATAATCTCTGTCCTTCCAGGCAGCGCCCATAATCTCTGTCCTTCCAGGCAGCGCCCATAATCTCTGTCCTTCCAGGCAGCGCCCATAATCTCTGTCCTTCCAGGCAGCGCCCCCATAATCTCTGTCCTTCCAGGCAGCGCCCATAATCTCTGTCCTTCCAGGCAGCGCCCATAATCTCTGTCCTTCCAGGCAGCGCCCATAATCTCTGTCCTTCCAGGCAGCGCCCATAATCTCTGTCCTTCCAGGCAGCGCCCATAATCTCTGTCCTTCCAGGCAGCGCCCATAATCTCTGTCCTTCCAGGCAGCGCCCATAATCTCTGTCCTTCCAGGCAGCGCCCATAATCTCTGTCCTTCCAGGCAGCGCCCATAATCTCTGTCCTTCCAGGCTCTGTCTTCCCAGGCAGTGCCCGTAATCTCTGTCTTTCCAGGCTGTGCCCATAATCTCTGTCTTTCCAGGCTGTGCCCATAATCTCTGTCTTTCCAGGCTGTGCCCATAATCTCTGTCTTTCCAGGCTGTGCCCACAATCTCTGTCTTTAAATTGATACAGGTCAGCTCCGGGATGCTTTGCGTTCCAAAGAAAAGGGAACAGTAAGACAAATAGGTGAAATACAAAATCAACTCTGCCGATGAAGCCCTTTTTTCATTAAAACCTGTCTGCAAATTTATCCATTCCAAGTATTTATTAATTATTATCATTATCATTATTAAACAAAATAAGCGCGCAATCAAATATAGGTCACCCCAAAACGTCACTGCCTTGCAAATCAAGCTTTCACTATATCGAATGCCCAGTAGCATAAAGTCGAAAACACAATAAATGAAAGATAGACATAAATCAACAAACAAGTGTGCATAATCATTCTAACAGAGCGCTGCAAAATGTGTATAATCATTACCTGAAGTTCAGTGCCATCCATGAAATGACAAGATCCTACGACTTTGTAAAGTATTATCCATTAATTCTAAAATATTTATTGTCAATAAGTCCAAGAAGATATCAGCACTCCATTAACATAATCTTCAATCACATTTTAAACTAGACGCCATTAATCACATTCATTTTAAATTATGAACATCTGATCTACTGTTTATGTCTGGCTAGTAAAAATAACATAAAGCAGTCTCAGATACATTGCATTATGCTTTTAACTGACTTGCAATTTATTTAGTGGCTATTGTACCCATCTCACATTTAAAAACGGTCTCATTTCTATTGTTTGATGAGCTTCTCAAAGTAAAAAGCTCAGATCCTGACACTCCTAATTAAAATTTGACTAGGTCCAGCAGTTCACAAAAATTAATCAAGTTTCCTGTACTAATTGTAATGAGAAGGGTATCAGTTCGCAGATAACGAGGTAGACACCATTGATCCACTTCTAACCCAAAACTAATGTTCGCTTTTCTATGTTCATGAGAAATTCGCCTACCTCTCCCAACAATTTTTTTTTTTTCGCACCTTGTAACACTTGGCAAGGGTTTGCGCGTGAATCCAGATAAGAGGGAGGTTATTTTAACAGACCACACCCCTTTTCTTAAGCATATTAGTAATGACGTCATTTTCAAAGCCCCGGTTAGCAGTGAGGGTGTAAACAAAATCCAAGAAATTCTTGGAAGGCAATGGCCAATGAGACCACAAAATCGAAGAACTTAATGTACCACTCTTTAGTTCAGTTCAAGACATTAGATCCAGTGAAAAAGATAAAACCTTTCCACAGGTATGTCACTTCAAACTGTTAGTACGTCCTATATAGTTAAATGACAACTTGACCTAAGAACTAGCGGAGTTTTGCCAGAAAAGAAAAAGAACGAGGGTAATTAAAACGTGAATTTACCCAAAATAAACTCAGAGTAATGCCTAATTACATAGCTTTCTTAACATATCCAAGAGTTTTATATTCATACAGTTGCTCATTCTGCTTAAAATATAATCTAAAATTGTGGAGGCTTTTCCTTTACTTATGAGACCCGTGAAATCCTAACATTTGCATCATGAATGAAAGAATCGGTATCAGTGGGTAAAGACAGATACCTTGTATGAGAACTCAACTTAGTATTTGCCTTGAAATAAAAATGACTAATCAGTAAGAGCCTCGATATCTTAGGTAAAATCTTCTTATAGTTTCCTGCATAGAAAGCTTTTATTGAATATCTGAACAGGAATTTTCTGCCAAATTGCAGTCATAGATTTCAGTGCCATCTTTCAACATAAACAGATATAAATATGACTTCCTAACGCAATACAGATCCTAAGTGCCGAAATATTTTTTGCACAGGCGTGGGTTGTGTCAGACCTTGGTGTTAACATTCATTACACGGTAGCAGACGACACATCTGCTGCGCAATTAAACCCGAGGAATTTTTACCATTGAAAGTTTACACTTACTACGACAGCTTTGCATAGAAAATTTCTTGGTAAATTTACGTGATTTCGTACATTATACAGGAAATACGTATGAATACTCCCCCTCTAAAGACGTCGAAGTAGGGTTGAATGTCCTTATCAGGCTCGTTAGAAACCAACCGAATATTTAAATAGAAGTATTCTGTAAACTTGAATGTAGCTTCATCTCGTCAAATGAGTGTCATACCACCGTTGTACCCATAAGCCGTTGGTAGTTGTAATATTTTGTGTGTGTGTGTGTGTTTATGAAAAAATGGGCACTGAATTTGCGCAAAAAAACTATAATTGCACTAAATTCTAATTCCTTAAACTCAATGTTTTCCAAACAGTACTGCATATCTGATTCGATTACTTATACAGATTACATTTGCGAGCTTTACCTAATTATGCCAAAAAAGTTTAGACCATTAAAAACAGATTGCAAATGAGAAGCAAGAAAGAGAATAATGATTTATTTCAAGGTTAAACGAACAGGACAGCAAACCGAATATCTTCCTCGTGTCCCTCTGACATCGACCAGTAACCGCGGGCTGGGCTGGGCTCGGACCCTGGTCAATTTCCTCGCTTAATTTGGGAAAATTTGTTGTTAATGAAAGGTCCACAGGGGACCCCAGGGTCATCGTCGGTCTCTCCGTGTTTCAGGTAACGAGGTTATCCAATGCGAATCACATATTTCCTTTTGATGGCGTTTTTGGAAAGGATGAAAAGATATAATCGACGAGGATCAAAAGATTTGTTTTAATGACATTCCCCGACATTATTTCTGGAGTTATCAAATTAACTGACTTCTGATGAGCTTCGAGCAATCTTAATGGTGTATAAACAAGAAAGCATGTGTGTGTGTGTGTGTGTGTACATACATAATGCATATATAAATACATATGTATACATACAAACATATATATTATATATATATATATATATATATATATATATATATATATATATATATATATATATATATATATATATGTATATATATATATATATATAATCATATATCACATATAAAGCATATATCCAAATGCAACTTCACTAAACCTTGGAAAATTGAAATTGAAGGGAAATGAAAGAGACAGTGAGAAAGAAAGTTATCAAACTCTGCAATCCAAACGGAGTTGATTTTCACAAATGCACAGCCCGGTGGCGTAGCGGTGATGGGACGGGGCCCAGCATCCTAACCTAACCTCTAGACTTTGGTCGAAAGAAGTTGAAAATAGACAACAGCTAGAGATATTTGTCTACCAAACATACTAACTTTGATTTTACTCCCATCTAGAAGGAATATAAATCAGTTGACGTATCCCACCTTATCAGAGCAATATCTTCAGCAAAGGACTAGATGATATGAACAAAAAAAGGTAACTAAAAGCGAACACAATATTCCAGACACGGATGGATATATACATAAATCGAACAACTGGGTTAGGGAAAGACTTGCAACATCTAGACAAAACATCATTGTTTAAAGTGTACAAAACGCGCAAAAAAGAACAGTCCTTCACGCACGCACGCACGCACACACACACAAAATATATATATATATATATATATATATATATATATATATATATATATATATATATATATATATATATATATATATATACATATATATACAATATATATGTGTATATGTATGTGTATATGTAAGTATGTATCTATGTATGTGTATATATATATATATATATACATAATATACATATGATATATATATATATATATATATATATTTATATATATATATATATATAATATATTATATATGTTATATATATTATATATATATATATATATATATATATATATATATATATATATATATATATATATATATATATATATATATACGACGATGATGAAGGCGGAAGACCAATATACGGAGAGGGGCAGATGGAGAGAACGGCAGATGCCGAGCAAGGCATTTTCAAGGCTGGACAATTTTGTTTAATAAAAAAGGACGTCACTACATAAAATTATAAAGATAAAAAAAAATATGTATACATTTCTTAAAATATCTTGACAGTACATGGCTAAAAAGTGACTAAACGAAAAAGGTAAAACTAGTGAAAGCAAACAGAGCAGCAGAGAAATACAAAATAAACCATTGTATTTTAAGGCGGGGAACGAGCGCTTTAATGAAAATTGACTCTGAAGTCATAAGCTCGTCCTCGTGTTGGAAGGCTTTTGTTTCAAAGTTTTATATCAATCTGCGGCAGATTGCAGAGTCACTACATAAAGTTATAATTCAGGCCTGGAAAAATAAAAAAATATGATACAGACATTTCTTTCAATATCTCGGACAAACAAAGGTTCCCAGCTCTCACTTTGGGCTATTTGTAAATGATGTTAGTGACATAAATTTGATAAAGGCCTGGAAAACTAGCATCTATAACTGAGCCCTGATGAACAGACACGGACTTTCAGTAGAAATTCGGACATCCAAAAGGTTAAACAAAGGTTTGTAAATGATGTTGGTGATTTAATATATTTGATAATTCAGGCCTGGACTTCTGCATTTCTATAACTGACGCCCTGATGACTACAGACACGGACTTTTCAGTAGCCGTCTCGGACATCCAACGTCTTGGTTCCCAAGGCAAGTATATTTGTAAATGATGTTAGTGATTTCATATATTTGATAATTCAGCCTGGACAATCTGATCCTTCCTAATTGAGTTCCTGACAGGACTTTTTTCGGAAATCAAGTTTTCCTCAAAACACTTTGGGCAGAATTTTGTAAATGATTTAGATGCTGGATATGAAGTCTTTTAGATCTGAGCCACGTGTCATTTTTGGAATGTTTTTTCCAAACTTGAAATTCTTTACTAATGATCTTTAAACTTTTTTTCCTGTTCAACGATGATTTCCGCAAAAAAAGTTATAAAGATCATTAGTAAAGAATTTCCGTTTGTAAATATTAAACTTATTCCGAAAAACCCTTTAACGCTCGGGTCTCTCTTCAGATCTAAGGATAGACTGTGCCCGTCTCTAGCATCTAACATCATTTACAAATATACTTGCCCAAAGTGAGAGCTGGGGACCTACGTTGGATGTCCGAGACGGCTACTGAAAGTCCGTGTCTGTAGTCATCAGGGCGTCAGTTATAGGAAGGGATGCAGATTGTCCAGGCCTGAATTATCAAATATATGAAATCACTCTGCAATCTGCAAAACGCAGATTGATATGAAAAACTTTGAAATAATAGCCTCAGTCCAACACGAGGACGAGCTTATGACTTTAGAGTCAATTTTCATTAAAGCACTCGTTCCCGCGTTAAATGCCCAGACGTCTTCCACACCTTTGTTTATTTTGTAATTTCTCTGCTGCTCTGTTTGCTTTCGACTAGTTTTACCTTTTCTGTTTAGTCGCTTTTTAGCCATGTACTGGGTAGGTTTGTTTTAAGATATTTTAAGAAATGTATATATTTTTTTTTTATTTTTATCTTTATAATTTTATGTAGTGACGTCCCTTTTTTATTAAACAAAATTTTGTCATCGCAGCCTTAAAAATGCAATGGATTATTGCGAAACGCCGTCGGCCACAATAAAAGCTGTTGATTGTCCGTGTGCCTCCATCTGCCCTTGGTCTCCTTGTGTATATACTGTATATATATATATATATATATATATATATATATATATATATATATATATATATATATATATATATATATATATATATATTATATATACATATACATATATATATATATACATATATAATATATATTATGTATATACACATACATATATATATATACATATATACACACACACAATATATATATATATATATATATATATATATATATATATATATATATATATATATATATATATATATATATATATTTATATGAATATTAGCAAGTGCACATGCACGAACCTCTGGAATCACAAATACCCAAGTGATACTTTCAGACAGCGAAAATTAATATGAAATAATGTCCCATCAAGAAAGGTATCCTGGGTTATGAAGGGTCAAGTTTCCTTCAGCGTTCTTAAATCCCTTTGAAGTCACGCTGAGGTAGTCAGATTTTTGCTTAGAAATCCAAGTAGTCATGAAGACGTAGCTTTAAACTAGCATTTAATCTGCTCGCTGAGTTGAGACCTAATTTTCACCTGCCTTACTCATCTAACAGACCTTTTATATAATTAACACATCTTCAAAATTTTAGAGTAACTAATGCAGTATTTTCTTCTCTACGTGGTTCGTCTGCACAATAAGCAACCCTGAATATGGGTCTTGACAAGAAATCTTAAAAGGCGAGATCTTTCCCTCAGATTCCATAATAAAAATAGACCCATTCGTTAGTCCTCTTCAAAATATATTTTTTCCAACAATTATTCTTTTCTTTGTATCAAAATTTCACGCTTGGTGGAACTCACCTGATGCCCCGGATAATGCATTTTACTCTGTCGCTGTTATGTGGCTGTTAGGAAACGACAAACTGGATCAGCTGTCGCTGACTAAAGACCGTAGCCAATCCATTTGTGAAACACCCACGCCCTTACGTTAGGCCTATGGCCTAAGAAGGGGGATCAGTGTGTATAAAATAACGTCATGGAACTAATGATATCTGTAGCTGTTAGTCTGACATATTCCAGAAAATATGGTATCTAATAGCCGAGCAAGCACGAAACAAATGCTGTGATGATTTTTCTTGAATTGTTTTTTTATATACTTATCATGATCATGATCATGATCATGATCATGATCAGCATCAGTTTTAAGGTATCAGTGACCCATGGAAGCCATTTATGTCTACGAGATCGATAAAATAGAGCACCATACTTAAGAAGGTGCCATGATAACTGTTGCATGCCAAACTGAAAAAATTAACTCTTGAAATACATCATATGCAATACACACGCAGTCACCATGACAGCTGAATTTCTGTGCTGCCTGGTGTAATTTTCAAAATGCCCACACTTGTTTGCAATATGACCCAGGAGCTCTGTGGGTGTAAATATCCCATAATATTAATGATTCAATTCTTATTTCACACTACAGTGAAATTCTTTTACCACACTGCGTCAACACAAAATATGATTAAGGAATAAGGGATGACTGCCTTTCATGCAGTCCAAGTTCGAAAACTGGCAGTTTTTTTTTTTTTTTTATTCTTTAGATTACCATCGTAGGCTCCAGAACAAAACAGGGTATAAGATTAACATGTAAACGATCAATAACCAAGAAAAGAAATTACGAGTATTATTTTCAGCTAGGAGCTTAAGTGAACCAGTGCCAAGGTAAGTTCGTCTCAAACAATATTAAACATCATTTGTCATGGTAAAAAAAAAAAAAAAAAGGATTTTAGGGACAAGTCATTCCCATTGCAGTTATACATAAACATCCAGTCATAATTTAACTTAAAGGAAACTAACTAGTCACTTCAATGACTCAGTGCAAT
The DNA here is from genome assembly GCF_040412425.1 of Macrobrachium rosenbergii. Lineage (NCBI taxonomy): Eukaryota > Metazoa > Arthropoda > Malacostraca > Decapoda > Palaemonidae > Macrobrachium > Macrobrachium rosenbergii. Next base: position 55,559,980 of record NC_089744.1, read on the forward strand.
CAAGAATGTAAGCGTATATTGACAACAGTATATTAATGGGATGAGGGTGCGGAGAAAGTTTGGAATTGCCTAAATTAAATTATTTGTAAATAGTATTTCAAAAACTATACTGAGAGACGAATATGGATTGAATTGTAAGTCTCAAGTGTGAAACGCTTGCGTTAAAATATCATAGCTTCCCCACTCTGAGTGTGGCTTTCACACTTTTCAACTTACTGAGTCGTAGTATGGATACTTCCTACATCCTCTGATAGAGTGAGTGAGGGTAGGCGCGTTGTCGGGAGTTGCGCGCTAGCCATCAAAAGTGGTACTCGACTGACCTATGGTAGTACGGTATCCGTATACTTTTTAGATTGATCTTATAAGAGTTATAAAATAAGCAGACATCACGGTTCACAGACAGCAACATAGCATGAAACTGTGACGAGACTCCTATATTTACACACAGTTAAGTATATCTTAGTTTAACCAGACCACTGAGCTGATTAACAGCTCTCCTAGGGGCGCCCCGAAGGATTAGATTTATTTTACGTGGCTAAGAACCAACTGGTTACCTAGCAACGGGACCTACAGCTTATTGTGGAATCCGAACCACAATATAGCGAGAAATTAATTTCTATCACCAGAAATACATTCCTCTTATTCTTCATTGGTCGGTCGCAGATTCGAACTCGCGGCCAGCAGAGAACGGAACCCACTCGCCCAACGAGGAACATCCTATATTTACAACCATCCTCAAGTCCACATTCCCATTCAAACTGCTCAAAGTTTGACTCGCATACATGTAACATATGCAGTTTGTGTGTAAATACTAGAACGAAAGTAAAACTTTCACATATATAAATTACATTCCATATATAATTATTTTTCCTTATAATAGTGGAAGCAAAAGCTGTCTTCCACCTCTCCCTTCCTCGAGATCGCATTTCTTGGCAGAGTTACCAAAGAATTCCTGAATGCGAGAATCTATCACGTAAACTCCATCCGGTCCCTGGACAAAGCATGTGCCTGTGATGTATGCGAGAGCATTGTGAGCATACCGCACGATGTATGGCATCCACTTAAGGCCAATTCCCGCGCATAACAAAAGGGTCGTCATTCAAAGCACTCTAACGCCAGCCAATCCCTCGCCGAAAGAACCCCCGGCGGCGGGGCGACCCAGATGAGCGGTAATCACATTTGCATGTTTCCCCTTATCTCGTTGCACGATCATATCTTCCATTATTTCTCTTTGTGCTACGCAGGCAGACAAATGTCTCAATCCTCTGCGGAGGGCATGAAGCGAGTTCGAAATACGTAGAACGCGGGTTAATCCCAGCAAAGACCGTGACTCGGATAAATCGATGTCGTTCGCAAGCATTGCTTCTTTAGGAACGTGGCCGACATGACTCACCGTAAGAAGTTTGTTTTCCTTTGATGTCTGACAGTTGTCCGTACCTTGTAAAGGAGGGACACTTGAAAGATGTCCCAGAATTATGCTCTCTACACTTGAAAGACGTGTAGAGAGAGCATATAATTCAGGGCTTTTGACGTGGAAGATGAAGCTAAAATGTAAGTAGAAATAATATATAAAGTCAAAAATCTTGCAAGAATAAATCAGGGAAACGACTGACTTCATGTGGCAACATATGTCGCCATCACCCGAGTTTCCGTTGCACACTGTGGCAACCCAGGCTTTCCCAGCAGTGCCAGTTCTGAAGACCATGTAAAGGAAGTGCAATGACAGGGTTGAAAACGTTCAATATTGCAAAGAGTGAAACACACAAAATGCCAACACTAAGAAACAATATTGCAAAGAGTGAAACAGACAAAATGCCAACACTAAGAAAGTCTTATCAAATAATTTTCAAAAATATCTGCCTTAATTGTAGGCTAATGCTATCTTTAATGTAAGCACACCGCTAACATCTGACAGTTTCACAGTCAGATGGTTTTTTTTTTAAATATTCGTTTTGCATTCTTGCTTTAACAGTTTTATTAATCTGAATTCATAAAAACCCTAGTTTCTTGGGAACATTGCTACATAAATAGGGGTAATTATACAATTTGCCCGGGTGATTTTCTCTTCAGAACTAATTCTTCTGAATAAACATTGTTTTCAGTCTCAAACTGAAAAACAGTACATCATCAATGTGCCTAAAGCCTTTATCTAATTTGCTATGCTCAGCTATACGTATTAAGTGACGCATAATAAAAAGCAAAATAATTGCAGAAAGTAATAGCCCGCTTTTAAATCCTTTTCTAAGTAGCTGTTATGAGGAATATTTGCATACAGCGTACTAGAATCATGTATTACCCGATTCCTATTACTTAAGTTATTATCAGATTATCAAACCAGACTCACAAAACAATTATATAGTGTAATAAAGAAAATATCCAGGCTTTTTCAATTGCAGAGAGAGAGAGAGAGAGAGAGAGAGAGAGAGAGAGAGAGAGAAGCTGTTGTTAAAGGAGCATTAAACGGATTAATGACTAGAACTTTTTTTTTTAGAATTATAGGTAGAAATGAAGAAATTAATAGTAGTTAACTGATCATTCCACAAAGGAACTCTTGCAAGTTCAGTGTTCAATTCTAATGTGTGAGGTTTACTTTTGAATATAGTTCGCGGGGCAACAGGAAAACTTCAGCTTTCATGGAGGGGCCTTCATTAATTCCAAAAACTGAATGAGCCTTTGACAGGACATCACCTGCAGTGATGTCCTGTCAGTATCTGACCTCTGATTCTACTTTGCTGGTATGGTGCAGCATTCATATAGGTATAGCTAAAGATAACAAATCTTTGTTGATGACCTACAAGCCCACGAGAAATCCTGTCACATTCAATTTATACTAGGACCCTTATACTTGTGTAATAGCCCATAAGTTACAAAGTTTATTTGATATGAGTCTGGAAACGTTCTGAAAGGAAAATGAGATGTGTAGAAGTAATAAACTCATGGGCACACAAAGAGTAGAAAGTGGGCGGGTTGTACGGATGTATGCGAACAAAGCAACGTACGGTAAGCACAGATATACGGTAATGATCAGGAATGGAGTGTTTTTCAGTCTAGGCTTCATATAGCCTACTCAGGACCGCAATAGGCACCTGAAACCCACATGACGCACCGTTTCGTAAATTTCTTTTTAATTATTCTACTTTGTAATAACAAGGCACACAGACAGAGTGAACAGAAAATGCAAGTTCACTGGTTACTTGGAAACTGAATTTATGTAACGGGGTGTTGTAAATAAAGCAGTATTATCTTTTCAAGCCTTTCTTTCCCAAGGCTGGGTAAAATCTGGCCAAACTAATTTCTTTATTATAAAGCTTGATTCCAAGATAAAAGGAAGGGAACAATGACTGGACTAACATGAAAAAGCGGCACAACCAAGGCTTCATATTCATAAATCACACTCGGACAGTTTTTCGCATAGGCCAATATGAGTGTTGCTCTGGGCAAATGGGACACAAGAATACTCAATGATTTACTGCCGTAGTAAATAACGCAGTGGCAATCCTTGTGGTTCTTATATCGAAGGAGTAAAATTTCTTGTAAAGGAATGAAAGGGGCTGCATCTGGGGGCCTAAAGGACGCTGCAAAGAACCGTAAGTAACGTCTACAGTGCAACGCGTTTAGTGCACTGACGGCACTAACCCCCTATGGGTGTGGTTATTAGACATTAGCGTAATGTTCCAAAGATCTTGTAACTTTTTCATGGACAGCAATGAAGAAATCAAAAGGAAATTGGAGAAATGAATGTCAATATGGGTGGTAAGAGACTGAAAGTGGTTCATTTTAAAGGCAATTGATAAGAAGATGATAGAGGAGGTGAGTAACAAAATGGTCTAAGCATGGAAGATGGTAGGACATGAAAAATATGTGAAATTGGCTGCGTGGTAATTACTCTAACTTTCCTTGTCCTTCCTTTGTTCTTTAAGTAAACAGCAGCAAGCCTCAATACATTTGGTAATTATTTCTCGTATTGACTAGCAACAAGCTACCATGCGTGGTTTGAAACCACCGGGAGCTAGTATTGCCACAGCTCACGAAGAACGGGTGATGGTGAACCACATCTGCAACTTCCCACGAGATGACTGTTTCAGATGTAAACTGAGTATCACCTCAGTTGATTTACCGCGTTGTAAAAAACTTTCATTCCTCCAAATAAAGGATTATTTGATTTAACTTGTGATTCAAGGCTTGGGAATTCCTTGTTCCCCTGTACCGGAGGACTGTTACTCTTCTGGCAACAAGCAGTCGTGTGTTTGGCAACAAGCTGTCGTGTTGAGACGTCAACGAGTCCTTTAAAGTAAACATAATATGCCCGAGGCATTGCGTGCACGGGTCCTTTTCTTTTTTTATTTCAGAAATAAAATATGGAATGTAGAGTGTTATGGCTGGTCTTTGATTTAATGGACTGCGCGTCGTGTGACAGTCCACTGTTTGCTCTAGTCCCATTTACTGTGTGATTTACTTTTTTTTATGAGCATTTAAGCAAGCACCCAGTTAAGACTGGGCGTATGAAAGTCAGCTAGAATTATGCAGCGTGGGAAAATTATTTCCTTGTGTTCTGATTAATGTAAAGAAAGACGAAGAGAATATGAATGGAGGTACAGTAAAATGAATGACAAGGGTCGCAGCTAGAGGCCGAAGGGACGCTGCAAAGAACCTTAAGTAATGCCGGCACCACTACCTTACAGGGTTGTATTCTAATTAAGAAACTCGTCAAATTGTTAAAGTATATTACTGGCATAATTCATGAACGCATACAGGGGCCATTCACAAAGCCATTAAACTGCCGAAGCTAGGTACTGACAAACATTTAAAGAAGATGGGAAGTATATAACGTAGAAAAACTTTGTGAATAGAACTGAAAGTGTGCCACAAGGATGTGGGGACAGTGTAATTCTCGTAAGTCAACGAGTTGCCAAATGTTAAGGCATTTTCAGCGTTATTCGAGTGGTGAATCCTATTTTGCTGCAGTATGCCTTTCCTTTATAACAAATCTTGTTATTGTGTAACTGCAAGTACCCTACAAATTTCCAGAAAATATATTCAAATAATAATTTTACTGATTCCATTTTCACTGTTTGCGGAGGTTTTCACTCATGAATTTCAAGCTTACAGTTTAACTTTTGTATTAGTGAATGCTTCATTCAATTCATGCCTCCCTTCCGATTGTTGTTGGAGTTACAACTAAGAGCTCATCAATTTCAGTAAGCAATTATGTCATTTGTGTTCTTGGGTTTGTTTTTTATTTGTGTTGCTTTTCATTACTCCTTGTTATTCCACCCTTACTAACTGAAATCAGTGTCCTCACCATCTGCTGATAATTAAACTTATGTTTCATTATCCTTTATTATTGTCCCAGGGCATCACAGCTTAACAGTAAACACCTGAAGCTAAAATACATGAAGGTATTTTGAATTCATGTTTGTACCTACACAGGTACCACATATATGAGGTAAATTTTGGTGAAGCATCCTTCTTTCAAATTTTACTAATATACAACTGTAATTTGTGGAGAAACCAAAATAATCATACAGGTTTTGACGAGTTGAATATGCCTACATCACAAACCAATGGCTGCACAAATAACTAATATTTCTAGATCAGAAATTTAATATTAAGCGGCCCATACACGATCAGTTATATTGCGCAAGTCTGGTTGCACAATATAATTGACAATTTAATGTTGTCCACACACAGGTCAATATAATTGACAATTTAATTGGGCAAACCAGGCACAGTGTGGTCTTGCAATCCGCTGAGAAAGGATGGAGGATTTTGACCCAGCAATCGCCATGGCCGTTGCTCTTGCTGTAGAAGAGGAAAATGTCGTTCAAAGCTAGTTTACAAAATACAGGCAATTTAAATAAGCTCAGCAGCACTCACGCACCATGAGCGTGACATAATACATAAGAAAATGTGTTTTTAAATTAAAAAAAATCGATTCTGTGCTAAAGTAAAATAATACCAAAATTGCATACCTCATGAGAAGGCCCGCTGTCATCTACAGTCGATGATAAACTTGTCTGCTTTGTGAGTGTATGCGATTTTGCTGGGATTTCTTGGTCGTTGAGGAAGGTGAGGGCATGAAAATACCACAACGTTGGTTCATATACCTGGTCCGCCCCTGCGCCAGATTTTTCCGACTCATGCACTTTTTTCAATTCTTTGCGATAGTTGGTTCTATATGCATTGATCTTTTTTTTTACATCTTCTCTTGTGTAATTTGGGTATTTTCATGGAATTTTTCAACCAACACAGCGTAAGCTGCATCTTTCTTTTGTCTGTTGCTGTAATCATCACTTTTTACTTTCCATAGGGTTGGTAAACTTTTATAAACTTCGATGCACTCCAACTGGAATGTCCTGTCTTCTTCTTTGTCAGACATGTTGACGATACGAAATCTGGAAGACAAATGATTTTATTGCACAATTTAATTGACGGTCACCACAGACGGTCAATTAATTGTGCAATGAAATAGACTTGCGCAATAAAATATCAAGCAGAAATTGATTCACTCAATACAATTGCGCAAGTCATCAATATCGCCCATACACGGTCAATTTAATTGTCAATTCAGAGTATTGACAATGAAATTGCGCAATATAATTGATCGTGTATGGACCGCTTTACAGATAACTATTATCCAATAGGTCAGTGGACGGGTGGGAGGCCCTGATACTTGACTGAACCAGAGAAACAGCCACTCATAATTCCCACAACTTTCTTTTTACCTTTTAAAACCTCCTATTTCAAAGGTTGGTACCTTCAGGTGTAGTTCGCTTCTCAGAGAAGTGGGGGTTTGTGTCTTGGATATTCTACAGAGCGTAACCTACCACACATTTATTCATAATATACGTACATAGCGGTGTACATACGAATTTTTGGACCTTTCCTAGATAGTGACCCCCGAGGGTTTTCGGGGTTCTTTATCTAGGACTAATATTTCCTGGGGATCAGCATCTTTATGATATTTTCAGTCTTTTGTTTATGTTTTTACGGCAATCCCCAACTGGCTTGTACCAAACACGCCGCAAAGGTGGATACATACCGGGTTAAAACCCCTGGGGGTCACTATCTAGGAAAGATCGGAATTTTTATCTCATCTCCTGGCAGCCCAGTGATAAAGAGAATTCGTCACTGAAGTCAAGAGTTCGTTGCTGTCGGTGGATCGAATCCACCAGGTGACAACCGCTTTTCAGTTATATTTCCCCTTCGGTATTATTTCCGAGACTGAGCGAACTGGATATCAAAAATACATTATATACATGTGTATATATATTGCATATTAATATAATTTATTTTTACTTAAACCCTTCAAAGTGAGGAAACTAGATATTTGCATGTTCGAAGTTAAAAGGTTCTTCTTGCCAATGTAAACTAAATCACATTCAGTTACTTCATTTTCGAAATGATTACAGAAATGAAGTGAAAACGCATTTACCAAACATAACACCAATTCCCAAAAAAAGTCTTACACAATTACACCTTAATTACCAAAGTAATTACATACCTGGGAAAGAGCCATCATCCGCACCTGATATGCGGACATCTAATTACATCATTTAGCGGTTCATTTATTACTTTAATATAAGGAGACATCATACCAGATGGCATGACATCCGTCAGGTAACAGACCCCTAAAAAGGGACGGATGAATTATGACTTTGATGAGGGGCTCTCGAATAAGATTTCTCAGCTTCATTAGATGGAATCTTTACTGAATGACAATTTCTATCAGGTTTTCATAGTGGTTCATTAACGACAATGCATGAGTGTACGCAAGTTAAATGTACTTGTGTAGATTTAAGAAGTATACAAACCACATACATACATAAATTAGATACATAGTGTAAAGTATAATGATTATCTTTATTATATATATATATATATACACATACATAATATATAATATATATATATATATATATATATATATATATATATATATATATATATATAATATATTATATATATATATGTATATGCATATATATGTATATGTATATTTATATATATATATATATATATATATATATATATATATATATATATATATATATATATATATACAGACATATATAAATAGACAGATGAACAGACAGACAGACATACTCGTAATTATTATAATGTACTATGCGTATGCACGGGTGTATATGGCGTGAGCACTTCTTATATATACGTAAGTACGTTAACGTGTGTGTGTGTTTTTTTACACAGTAAAGTAAAAAAAAAAACATATACTTAACAGTCTTGAGAAATAAGCAGCAGAGTCAAAGGCTCCCTCAGGCCGGAGCCAGCACAACAACTGAGAGTTTCACCGTTCGGTGGTCACCGTCAACCAAGAAAGCTCAGCATTTCAAGATGCCTGAAGAAGCTGAATGACATAAATCAGTGATTAATATAATTTGTGTTAAAATGTGTCCAATGGGAATGTGTGACTATTCGTTAATTTATATTTAATGGTTAATGTACGTGTTGCTGGTTATATGACTTAAATAAGGAATATAGAAAAACAGCTCTAAAGCCGCTAGTCCTTTCAACTTTAGGGGAGGCTCTGTCATGTCAGGAAGTCAGAGATGCAAGAGACTCACCTTGGGAGAGCCTCACGGATGCTTCTCTGAAGCTTATCAGTTTGCATTACTACTTTTACACCTGTACTTGGCTAGGTTGCAATAAGCCTTTTTGTGCATCAAACCACAAAACCAGCCCTTCAAGAAAAAAATTAAGTAAGAATATGTCTCATATCAGCCCGAGGGGGTAGGGCCGTCAGTGCACCTCACGTGGCGTACTGGAGGCTATTACTTTTGTCTGAAGCGTCCTTTCGGACCCTGGTGCATCCACTTTTAGCCTTTACTTTACCTCCGTTCCCAATTCCTTTATTCCGTCTTGCTGTCCAGCCACTCTAACACCCTCTTTTCAATGCCTTTAAACACTTTTTATCTGAGAGTGCACCAGTGCTTGGCTTTATAGCCAAATTTTCATAAATCAAATCAATATCTCATAGCATGGCAGATATTACTGCACGCCACCAATTACAGAGACAATGATAATCATGTACCTAATAAATATTTTATATATTCCATATAGATACTCTTATCACCTACCAACTGTCACATTCACCAGTAACCAGGAGTGAAGTACTGTCAGTCAGAATATAGGGTTTTGCCACGCTACTTGAAACTGGTAGGTGACAAGTGTATTATTTGGAATATGCAGGTATGGAAAAACGACGTCAGTAGGATTAGATTAGGCCTCATGAGCTCTCCGAGTCGAGTCTGATGGGCGGATTCATTGTAACACCTGATCAGCAATGGATCTTAAGATTAACTCGTACGCTTAATCGGATTTTCCGAGTCCTCGTGATCAATTCTTATTCTCAGTTTTACTGCTGACAGCGGCTTCCAAGAACTTCCTTTTGCATGGGCGGCTACTTCTGAAAAGAGCTTAGCCCCACTTCAGATTGTAATGCAAGTATGCCTCGGCGATTTTGGCACATATGAGAGATACTTGTTGGGCGGATGCTCTGTTTTATGTGCACTGCAAGAATAAGAGTGGCAATTGCTTAGCTGTCTGTAACGTCTTTCCCAATAATAATTCCTGATGCAGGTATCAGTGTGACGGAAAACTGCAGCTATAAAAGATTTCTTGCTCATCAGCCAACTTTCCACTTCCCGCCCTCTCTTGTGGGAGGACATAAAGGATTTATAATTCAAAGTGCCATAAATTTAAACGTTTAGAGAATAGGCACTTTCCAAGTTCAGTTTTACAAGTGATGAGTCAAAGGGTAACCACTAGGCAGAAAACTTTGCCAAAAAATTATATACTTACAGTATTCTAGTTTGTGTGCCTCTATTGTAATGCCTCTACTTTGTATATTCCGTGTATAAGAAAGGCCTCGTGCTGAAAATACAGATGGTGATGATGATGATGATGATGATGATGATGATGACGATTATACCTCCTAAGCTCTTTTTTGACACTTCCTATGTGGACTTCATCTTACTTTTTTGAGACTTCCTATGTGGACTTCATCTTACTTTTTTGAGACTTCCTATGTGGACTTCATCTTAGGTTTCTCTGGACCACCTTGCTTATGAAAGATTCCTTAATTTACTTATTATAACTGTTCTCAAACAAGAGTACGGCATAAATAACAGCCAATAAGCCTATAACAAGACAAAATCCTGGGAAAGCCATTAAGTTAGCAATACACCAACAAATTCTATGGACATGGATACCAAATTGAATGGGGTCCATAGAGTCAACTTGTTCTCTTTTATGAGAAAGTATATACATATGCATACATATATATATGTATATGTGTGTGTGTGTTTTTGTGTGTGTGTGTGTTCTCTCGTAGTTCCAAGTGTAAGGGATTGGCGTTTTGGAGTATGCACACCATTCTCATGTTTCTAGGCATTGCATTTCAAGGCACTGTCCGAAAGTACAGATCCTTATTTGCTGAAGTAGCAGCGGTGCCATGTATTGGCAAAATCAAAAAACTTCGCTGGGCAGATGCAGATATATTTAAGACTAATAGCAATTTGAAATTGACGCAGATAACCCCACACTTTAGTTCAAGTAAATCTTGACTTGATAGTACGACAGTTATTCCGGAATGGCCTAATTCAAAATTGTTGATCCCTATAGTGACGTCAGGAACTCACGAAATACTGGCGTGCCATTGTGAGCTACCAAGTTGACATACAATGATCAAATGCAGCTAGATAACCTAGCTACAGGGCTCGAGGAACAATGAAGCTATACCAAACTTGAATTACCTCACCATTTTAGTTTTCTGAAAAGCAAAATATTGTACCGGCTTTGTTTGTCCGTCCGCACTTTTTTCTGTCCGTACCTTTTCTTTCCGCCCTCAGATCTTAAAAACTACTGAGAATACAGGGCTGCAAATTCTTATGTTGATCATCCACCCTCCCATCATCAAACATACCAAATTGCAGCCATCTAGCCTCAGTGGTTTTTCTTTTATTTAAGGTTAAAATTCCCCATAATCGTGCGTCTGGCAACGATATAGGCCAGGCCACCACCAGGCAGCGGTTTAAAGTTTCATAGACCGGGGCTCATACATCATGATACCGAGACCTCCGAAAGATAAGATCTATTTTCAGTGGCCTTGATTATACGATGTACAGAAAACTAGATTGCGCCGACGAAACTTCGGCGCATTTCTCACTTGTTTAAGGATGTTAAGCTTTCATGGAAAATTTTATATCAAGTTAAAGGCTAGAGGTATCGGCCTGTATACGTTACTTGCTGGTGCATCAGTTAAACAACTACTCCAGCCAGAGGTTTCAGGCTTTCCCAAGCTTGCCATGATCTGTTGTTCCTGGGCACGTCAGTTCTCAGGCTGCCATTTAAAAGTAATTGGCATTTTTATTTACATCAGTTACCGGGAAAAAAATGACGAGTTTATTTGTGTGTGAGAGTAACATAACTGTAAAACTGCCCCTGAAATAACGTAAACATATATTTTTTTTAAGTTTCACTTTACTTAGCCGTTTACCACCTTCCCATTAATTTAATTGTATCAATGATACTGCAATGAAACTGAACAATATGTACCACAATATAAACAAGTAAAGAATGCCCCGAATTTTCTTAGGT
>NC_089744.1:55579098-55656598 GCF_040412425.1 Macrobrachium rosenbergii
AACATACTGAAAGGTAACGCAAATATATTCTTGATAAACACACTCTTTCAGTATATAAGTTATTCACAGTTTTCGATTTATGATCTGATTTATGACAATTTGGCGAAAAAGCTAAGCACTGGAGTACCTTCAGCCATTCAGTACATAAAGTGAAAAAGAGGGAGCTGGAGTGGTTGGACAGCAAGATGGAAGACAGAAAGTGGGAACGGAGTAACGTGAAAGGCTAAAAAGCAGGTGAATCTAGGGGCCGAAGGGACGCTGCAAACAGCCTTTAGTAATGCCTATAGTGCACCCTGTGAGGTAATCTGACGGCACTAGCCTCCTAAGGGGAATCACCCTGTGAGGTGCTCTGACGGCACTAGCCTCCTAAGGGGAATCGCTAGTTTTCTTTCTAACAATCAGTTCTTGAACTAATAGCTATGTCAATTACAATAGCATGAAAACAGGTGTGCAGAATCTAGATAAAAATATTTATACTAACTATAATCGTGTTTGTTATAAATGTGAGAATTTCAAGCCATCATTTGTCTGCAAAATTCTTTTTCGCAGCATAAAATTTCAGTTAATCTGGAGACTGGCAATATATTATCGTATTCTAAGAGTGCAAAGCTCGTACTGACAACAGGAGCTAAAGATATAAATTTCATTTTTCTGAAACAGATACTGGAGATCTTTTTATTAAGTAAATTTTTTAAAGACCAAAATTAGAGGATATCACAGGAGACCATTTGCCAGGAACTTAATATGAACTAAGTTACAACTGCCTAACTGAAGAGCTCCAAGCAACCTAAAGTTCAACATTGTCTCCCAAATGGTTTAATAATATCCATGCTTTCAAAACATCTAAAGCACTTCAAATTATTAGTGAAAAAATGAGCTGATTTCAAAGTCTCTAAATTCATGATCACGAAAACAATGAATGCCAAGGACCCTCCTTAAACTTCTTAGATTGTCTACCCGTAACCAGATGCCGGACCTCTGTAGCTATGCCCTGTTGTACCATCTGGAGTAACCATTAAGATAAACCACTTGCAAAGAAAAGCACCGAAAACATCGGAGGGTTACAGCCAGGCAGAAAAAAATGGCGCCTTCTCTGGTAGTTAAAAATACCGTAAGGGTCTTTTCGTCACTCGAAACGGAGTTTTGCATGATACCTACAGCAGAGGACTTACAGCCCGAGGGCTCACCATAAGTCAGAAGGTCCAACACAGCACAGGAACTCGATACTGTAACCGCCTCTCCGACGGTGGTGTGCCCTGAAGGTCAAACCTGACGGTATGGCACGGAAGTTGATCTCTTTGTCTCGCAGAAGAAGTCATTAGAGGGACGTTTAGGGTAATCTGTGGTCATCTAAATTACACAGGAATTGCATTTTTATATTTCAAAAAATATTAGACGATTTATTTCACCTTCACTATGAAGACGTTTGCTTTGATTCTAATTGTTTGAGGTTCGTTGAGGGTTTCTTATCTCAAAGGTCCATAAGGAATAACATATTCGTAAATACTTCAAGATATTTTGTCACCTTATTAACAATTATTGATAGAATAACAAATTGATACCTCTAAAATAACAAACTGATACCTCTAAAATACATCATCTTCAAAATTTTCAGTTTTTGTGGTCTGTGGAAGGAGGGGAGTCGAGACGGGGGTGGAGGAGGAGGCCAGGAGGGGAAGGCTGGGAGGGGGTGGGGTGAGGGGGAGGTGGTGGCTGTCATAAGAATCGACCATCTGTTCCTGCGGTGCCTTGAGGACCCCCCCTCTCTCTGCCGTTCAGGGGTCTTGTCTTTGAATGGTTTCTTTCGACCGGTAAAGCACAGGACCTTATACATCCGTCCTCATTACCTGCGGTGGCTGAGCTCTTTTTGGTCAGGACTTTACGACACCGGCTCTACTTATCTCCTTTGTGAGATAATAAGGATTGTTTGTCATTATATCTGGAAAGGGGATGAGTTCAGCCGACCGGCACCCGGCTACCCGAAATAGCAGAAAAAATAGAGCACAAAAAATAATAAGGAAAAAGGGAGCAATGTTATTCTGCGTTTTCCTCTAGACTTGCTGCTTTAATGTTATCAGGCGTCTAGCTAATACAGTTTCAAGACTAATCTGGGACAATTTGATACTAGAATAGACTCAATCAATATTAAAATCTATCTTGAATTTAACCCTCGATGTGAATTTTTAAATTTCAACTAGCTGTAAGGATAATAAGAAAAAGATGAGGATGGTAATGAAACTTATGAAGGTATAAAAAGAGAAAATCCAAGTCCACATACATAGAGAAATAACTGAATTGATAGACCGTTTGAGAAGCAACGAAAACAGACCGTACCAAGCGCTCCGGAATTTAACGACAAGTAAAGACGAGAAGACAACGACGCAGAACGACAAAATGAATCGCTCACCGATGCATTTGTTCAAACATTACATGTTTCGACCTAGGGCTGCGCTTAGGCCTACTTCTTGATTAATAGCGCTATCCCTGCATTCATATGTAAAGCAGAACATGGGGACCCAATTTCCGAAAGAGACTTCTAAGGTTCATTTTCATTTTCAATGCAATTTAGGTTTAAAATATTCATGATTTATTATGCACTACATCTGCACCCTGAAGAATAAAGCAGTGGATATGTGCATTTCGCTGGGTATAATGAGATTAATGGTGTTACGATTTCTTAATTGAATTCATTCTCTACTGGAAAAATGCACTGTCTTGAAGGCGATGAATCACAAATTAGCACTAACGCCGTGAAATCATCATAAGAAATGGTCGTCGAGTCAGCTGGAACGAATCAAGAGAAACATCTCGAACCACTCATCTAAAAGACTCAGGGAATCATTGAATTATGAAACGTAGTCTATGAATCCAAGCGTTAGGGCATTCCCAGCCATTCAGTCAAATTAAAAACCAGTGAAAAAAGGATTTGGAGTGGTTGGACAATAAGACAGAGATCCAGGCAATGAATGAGATGAGGCACAAGGTGGAACTGGGGGAAAACCTTGCAGCTACACTAACAAGTGCGAAGTAGTGATAATTAGAGAGGTTGGACAGCAAAATGGAAGAAAGGAAAGGGAACGGATGTAAAGTAAAAGGCTAAAATGTAGGTGCAGTTTGGGGCAGAAAGATGCTGCAAGCATTCTAAAGTGGTAAAAAGAATTACAGACTTAAAAAAATCTAAAGAACCCAAGATGGTCCATTTGAGAGAAAATTGTTACTGGACTTTGAAAACAAAATTCCTATCTAATCGTTTCATACTATTATCTGGTATGCTGTGTATTTCTGTCAGAAATGATTTCTAGCAAACATACAACTTCTGTCAAAATCTATTTAGAAGGAATATATGAGTATAATGGAGAACCACAAAATTTTTTCTAACAAATCTGAGGGATTTATAAAATTTGAATTGAAATTTTTTTTGCTTAATTTATGGAACTTGAAATACCAGTTACCAATTCTGACACCGCATGGAACCTCTCTTTTTATCCCTGCTTTCCTGCAAAGAAAAAGGAAATTCAAAGAATTACTCTTATTTTACATAAAGCGCATTACTAGCAATTCTTGATATGTTCAACCTTTATATTATATATTCTCTCTCTCTCGCTCTTTCTGCAATATTATTATTCCTTATCGTCTCTCTCTCTCTCTCTCTCTCTCTCTCAGCAATATTATTATTCTGTATTGCATCAAAACAAGACATTGTCGCATAAAGATAAATTATGAATATGAAAGTGAAAAAATACCACAACAAAATTATGTCCACAGTATTGACTATATCTTTCGCAATCAATGACTGGAATTCTTCCGGTGCCAAGTTTCTAAACAGCATAATTTAAGCTCGTGTTTCCCGTGTTGCAAGCACAAAGCTTTACCGACCTTGCTACGGCAGAAATCCCCCCTCCCCCCCTTTTTTCCCACCGCTCGGAAGTCAATGGCAATGTGTGCGCCTACCTACTGCTCGCCACAAGCACGCTTCTATAGGAATCTCTCTTGCACATCGGTATTGATGACATTATAATCCCTTTGCTGCTATTTATGAATACTATAAGTGTCAACTAAACGAGAGCTTTAGTTCCGTTCCCTAATTTTGCTCTATTATTGATTCCTTAGAGACAGCTTTGAAACGGTGATATAACCTTTGTTGAGTTATGAGACCGTAAATTCATAACTTGAATTTAGAATATGAATATATGTCAGATTTGGCGCGTGATTTTATTTTTACTTGGATTTTATCACGTCTTTTCATTCCAGATGCGTGTGTAATGGCGTTGCACTTTCACAGTTAAATTTATTGTTTATTTATACAATATGTATTGGGTATATCATCGTTTTAAAATTAGCAACAAGCTAGGCGGAAGAGGAGAGCAGATATTGCAAAAGTCTGTTAACTTGGTAATCAGTTTTGGCTTTTTACCGCATGTGCTTTTGCAATGAAAAAGAGTCTCCATAGTAAATAGTGAGCGAGGTCAATAAGGACAAAGTGTTCGATGTACGATAATTACCAACATCAACAGCAATTAATGTAAAGGAATTTTTGTGCATATTCCAAAAAGAAGTTGTTAATGACTTTCGGATATTTTCTCCCCCCATTGTCTGTTAATTACACATCAGAGTGAATTGGCCTGACCGATTTGGAATCCCCCTCCCCTCCCCATTCCGAATCCGCTCATTTGTTTCGGGAACCAAAGGGATCGTCAAAAAAACGGGAGGAAAATTGATGGTGCTTTTGTAATCATTGTGTTAGTTCTCCGAGTGACCACCAGGGGAAAAAGTGGGAAGGGAGGGAACTCTGCCACACCGGAGGCAGATTCTCGACAATTTCGGGATCTGTTAATGAATGCAAAAATAAACTGTAGAGGTTGTAGCCAGCATAATGCTGCTGCCCCAGGGCTTCGAGGTGATTCTAATTGTATTTGTAGAGAGGGAGCAAGGGCGATTTTTCCTAATGACTTTTATCGATGCGTTTGAAAGCTTTCCGCCTCAGGAGCAAGTTTTCCATTCACGTTCGGTCAAAAGATTTTGCTGCAGAGTTTTGTTTGCTCTGCAAGAATTCTGCTCGGGCGGGTGTAAATGAGGGAATTTCCTCCGGTTCTGTGTTGGTTAAATGTTGGTTGGGTTTGTTGAAATTTAAAAGTCTGTAAATTAAGAGATTTTTATACGCAGAAACACACAAACACACACACACACACACAAACATAAGATAAACAGATAGACATATCAGCGTGTATTTGCAACATACACATACACAAACGTAGATGGACAGACTGACAGATAGTGTATTTGCAAAATTCTTCTCTTGGTAATCAATCATTGAAAATTACGGGCATACATATCTAGGTCAATAGTTCCTATTTTCTCTATTTTATCGAGAAAATTAAGCACTAGGCTTGACAGCCTTATTTGACGAAGACGAAAACAAACTAATAATCAATGAGAGAAAGAGATCAAGTACAAAAGGATAATACAGTAATCCCTTTAAGCCTTTAAGCCCAATCATATCAAAGTAA
This sequence comes from Macrobrachium rosenbergii, assembly GCF_040412425.1. Lineage (NCBI taxonomy): Eukaryota > Metazoa > Arthropoda > Malacostraca > Decapoda > Palaemonidae > Macrobrachium > Macrobrachium rosenbergii. Next base: position 55,584,606 of record NC_089744.1, read on the forward strand.
ACTGATACTATTGAGAGCTAGAGTCTTCAATCAGCGTATCGCCATCAGTTTTCAACTAATCCATCCGCCATGCATTGACGCCCTCTGAGCTGCATTATTCTGCACGAGTACCACCGGGGGAAATCCATTCTCCGTAAAAGTGTGGCCTCATCTCGCATGCTAATGGCGTTGCAATAAGCCGAGTGAGTTTATTAATGTGTGTGATTACGAGAGATGTAGCTTTCACTGCTGTGACCTTTCTAGCGGAATCGGAAGGCATGAAAATACACATTCTATTTTTGTAATGATTATACTCGCTTATGATTTTATTGTCCGGACAAGATATAGAATTTGTAATTTCAGCAGTCCTGTTTCTTAACGTTTTACAACACTTCATTTAAAACTGATACCCTGAGTATTTGTAGAAAGGTAAAAGGACGATTATTATTTTGTTTTCCTTCCTCCCCAACCCCCAAAATGGACGATAGAGCAAAAACTCGTTCTTCAATAGACCATGTGACGGTTGAGTCTAAGTTAGTTTGCGCTGTGTCCAGTTAATAGAATAAGTCCTTTGAAAGAGTATTAAAGGTTTCCTAAAGAGATGACAAACAAAAGCAGCCTGCTGCTTATGACTTACTGTCGAAAACCATCGATCAGTGCAATGAGGATGTTCATAATTATTGCAAATTTCCGCTTGATTGATGAAAGACCTAAGCGGAGTTTAGTTGGCCGTAATCCTCTAAATGCTACAGATTTGCCAAACCACGTGGTTGTTGACCACCATCCATGAAGTTTTAATTCTCCCCAGACGTTTGCAGTAACTATTACATTTACAGAAGCATCCATGAGATGAAATGCTTGCAAGCAGAACTGATGTCGGAAGCAACCGTAACTCCATACATGAAACCCATGCAAAGTTTACGAGCTCTGTCCCCGGGAGATTTCCTAGAACCAAATTTTTTCAGTGCTTCCTCTACTCCTTAGGGCAGGGACAAACATTTCGCGTCGCATGTAACATGTTACGGTCGTAAAAGAAACTCAATCTTGATATTCAAATTCACAGTTTTAGGCCCAAGTATTTAGGCAAGTTTTCTCCTTTAAATTTACTGTACTGAAACTATTTTGTCCGTAGAACAATAAATCTAGAAGGCCGGCAATAAAAATATTTAGCTTTGACGAAACTGTCCTCCTCGCCCATGCTGCTTGGATTTGGATTTCGTGTTAGTTCATCTTCGGTAGGGAGTGGATGAGGTTCGTTTTTATCCCACTCATTAACTGTAACCTTTTTTAAGACAGTCTGATTTCAAAGGCCTAACCACACTTATACCTATCAGCTAAACTAATTTGAAGTTTGGCGTACCACTTCTCCTTTAACCTTCATAGAGTCAAAATTTAAGAGGAGTTTATTTTCAACCGAGTTCGTTTTTAACTACCTCGAAGACACTGTGCCTATGATTTATGTATATAAACGATATATTCATTATTCACTCAGCATATTAACGGCACCTTTAATAACCAGTGAAGGGTGACAAATTTCAAAGCTCTTGAAAACATTGGTTTTCTTTTCAAATACTAGTATTCCATAGGGTTAAAATGGTGTTACAAAGTTTTATTTTCATCACAATCAACAGCAAGCCTGTCCTGAAACAAGACTAAATAATCAGCCCTTCCTATCCACAATCAGCCCTTCCTATCCACTAATGCGGAGCTAAAGCAAAGTCAGAATATGAATGAAAATCAGCGTACAAATGGTACATTAAATTTGCAAGTCTCTCTCTCCTTCCTTTAGAGAGGAATATTCGGTCAATTTTCCCTGGAGCCTGTTAAAGTACGCTTGATCACCACGTGATTGCTCTACCAGTCTATCTAATTCCTTCTGAACGAACACGGTGATTTTCATACATTTCGAGGGCACTTTCGTGAAGCAAGTTGAGAATGATCACACTGGTTGAGGCAAAACCTCGATATCTTGCCCCATTTATTTTATCCATGGTTCTTATTTATACATCCATCTTCATTTTTATTCATACCACGCCTATTCCCCACTGTGCATCACTTCTATAACACCAGTTTATTTGCCCGTCTATCGGTTTTGAAAAACACTGCGGTGGGGTTGCGAAGTGGCGGCACTTATGAGTAAATCAGTACGGGTTGGAAGGAGGAGGAAGATGACTGAAATATGGACTTCGTAAAAAAGATAACCTCGAGTAAATGGATGTCAGGTAAAAAGGCGATGAAAAATACCAAAAGGTTAAAGATATAGACGCGCCCTAACGGGAAGAACCACCACCGAATGAAGAAGGGTGTTAACTGTTAAATTTGCTTGAGAATGTATGAAATTATGTTGAATTTGTCTTGAACACCAGATGATTGATTACAAAGGTGTCATTTCTGAGCTAAGGAAAAAAAACACACATGAACAGAAATTAGTTCAAAAGTAATGGTCATTTCCACAGCACAACATTCTGGTTTTGAGAACATGCATGCGAAAATTGGTTCTGGTCATGTCATAATCAAAAGCAAACGAAACACAAAGACAAACTGACTAGCGTCTCGAGCTTATTTCGAGGACAGCACCTACTACCCAGGGTAGCCTGCTAAATTGCTGTCACACAGTAAGTAACTAGTAATTACTCTCCTAGTCCAAGACCCCCAGAAAGCAGGTGTTCGGGAGTCTATAAAACAAACTAACTTTTATCAGTTCCAAGCTATCCCAGATTAACATCTGTAACTGTGTATATTATAATCATGCCTTATACGACGATACGTGAGAACAGAAAATGAGTTATCGTTTAATTTTAAAAAACCTCGGTTTGTACTTTTTTGCTAATAAAATCAGCATATCTCCCAAGTTCTGGGATACAAACAAACCAACAACCTTTGACATTTTTAAAACTGAAAATGGATGAGGAATCAAGAAATCTTTTCCAGGAACTTTTGCCTCACTACTTCAAGGCCTCTCTGAGAACGAAAATATTTCTTATAGATTGAACGAAACGATTTCCCAGCCGCACGAAACCAGACAGAATAGATGCAGGTACACTGTATCTAAAGTGAGGTGCCAGCTGATATTGAGAACCAGCAATAACCTAATAAGAAAACTTATATCAAACTTCTTAAATGAATTTTATTTGTTTAAAATTACCGCACTTAATGCTTAAAAAGATATAAATGGCTTTCTTTCAAGGCCATCCACTCCTACTCATAAGACCAAATCCTCAACAACAATTCAGCATAAAACAATATCACAAAGATAAGTGTCTAATCTCTACAACCACTATTAGGACATGAACGAAAGAATTTGCATTCCTCATTTGAGCAGTTTCATCTTTTTAAACAGTGAACCTTGATAAACGGATACAAAATAAAATTCTTAAAATCAAACTATATATTTTAACGTTCTTCATGTATAATGAATGGATACGGCTGTAAATCAACCTGGCAGCCATGAAAACAGCCTTGAAGATAATCATACAGCAAATTAAAATCGTGTGTGACAGTGGCACTTGCCTGAAGATATATGACTAAAATCACCAAAGAAAAGATTTTATATGAATCGCAAAATTAGCTTCTGTGAATACAGAGTTCCCATTAAACAAACTAATTTCCTACTAATAGTCACATTCAATACACGGAAGCAGCAGACCAATGTATAATTATACTAATCTAACTTAATTATTCATTGATGCCCCTTTCAGAATTTGTGGGGTGACATGCGAAATATGTTGGAGGTGCTGGACAGAAAAGATTATAATAGCAACATAAACTAAATATAAATGTCAAAAAAGACCTCTATCATACTAAATGAATATAATTGACCTTTTCATTTAGCAATATCTGAGATTTGGAGAATTTAGTCAAACGAATTCGTGAGAGGGAAGAAAAACACTTACTATATGACTACAGTAAAAAAAAAAAAATTATTCTAGTTAGTTCTAAGTAAGTGATGAAAAAAGCTAGCTATCATCGGACAAAAAATCAGGCTGTTTAACAAAATGAAATTCCTACGCTGGAAATTAAAAATAAAAATCTGAATAAAGAAATGATTCTTTATACACGTTGAAAAATGTGAGAAATTCTCCTTACTCTAGAAAATGTCAACAATTCTTTAGTGTCCAATGTCTAAGAATATTTCTTTGGTAGTTCAAGCATATATCGATTAGCTCTGGTTATCTTAATACTTTGATGGCAGTCAAGTCACATATGTTACCAGAAGGTTCTTAAAAGCCAGCAGCCCGATGACAACGCCAATCTAATTAACAAATAAGAGCGGGAATCTTTTACAGCCTATAATTGGTCAACGCCCACTCCCATCTATAACCTCACCAAATTCTTCACCCATATCCTCGCCCCATGTCTCCTCTGAATCAAGATTTAAAATAAAAAAACGGTCAGTGTACCGCGGATAGAAAAAGCAACCTTTTCTGAACAGTGACGCTTACCATCCCACACCGAAGCCTGGGCTAGTAGTTAGACGTACCTACAATTTCAAAGCAAATTAATCTTCGGAAACTGTGTTTGCAAACATCCAGACTTTGACATACAAACTAGCTATGACTGAATAAATCTCTCTCCTGTCCTACAGCCTTCCTAAATTATATCGACTTTTGGAATAAGGCATATAAAATCCCAGGATGGGGTCATAGCTTTAACATAGATTATTCAAGGTTTAAGGAAGGTGGGAATATGGAATTATGAATGAACGGTGAGATGATGAAATAAAAGTTTAATAAAGGACACCAGACTGTTTAAGCAGCATCTGCATGACAGGATAGATGAACTGTACTAGAATAGAGGTGGATATAGAAGAGGATCAAGAAGGAGAGAGAGCACAAGCAGACATATAATCAAAAGAAGGATAAAAGGGAGAGCAAGGACATTAAGAAGACTGGTAAGTTGCTATGAAAGGGTACAATTGTACAGAGGAAAGTTAATGAGCAATTGGACCTCAGAATATAAGATGCTAACAGAGTTGTCTAACAAGAACGAAGTCCAAGATGGATGGACTCAGCAGGTAAAGCAGGAATCCAACAATGATCATTATAAATCTATGATATATACAATATATATGATATATATATATATATATATATATATATATATATATATATATATATATATATATATATATATATATGATATTGCCTTATAATATATATAGCATTCCATGATTTTGATATGTTTACTATTCTAGTTATAATGTGCTCTGTGTAATAATAATAACTGAAATACCGTATGTAGCATAATGTCAGATCTCAAGAAAGTTAGTGATTTAGATGACTTAACAGCATAATTTAGAATTAATAATACATTAATTAATAATACGTTAATTTAACGTTTTAATAACGTAGTATGTGATCGCGCATTTTGTCCCCCAGCAACAAGTGTTCTGTACTCATGATTTCATATGTCGTGTTTTGGTTCAGTTGCCATCGCGAAAGATAATGTGTTAACAAGCGAGGAATAGCAATCGAGTCGTGTAAGGTTTTGTCTCATACGAGAAAAATACGAATGATTTCACAATGTTTCATGTACTGTTCTGAAAACCAACTTTGGCTCTTCGTCTTGTTTTGAAAACATGCCGTTTGTGACTAGCCAGGAGCCGTCTGTTTTGATCGTGTTGAGATTTTGTTATGAGCTTCGTCCCATACGATTTTCTGGTAAAGACGTGTACCTTATTGAGAGTAAATGTACGTCTCAATTGATTACGTTGTGTTTTGTAAGATTGCATTGCTCTGATCACGTAGTGCTGATCACGTATTGTTCTAATGAGCTAGTTGGCCCAAACACGTTTTGCTCTGGTAATGACATCATCTGATGGTTTCATTTCTTGCTGGAATCCTAAAGTTTGTTCATCCTGATTTTTGAGACCGTTTGTGTGGTTTTCTCAATCTCTCTCTCTTCGAAAGAGAAATTATTAACATATTTGTGTGGTCACTAGTATTAATCTTAGCTTTTGAGATCTGAATATAGGAAACGTGTAACGGCGCCTATCAAAAATGTGTTTAGTAAACCTCAAGCAGATGCATTTCAGGTGATTTATCAAAAGTTTTCACAAGCTTGTGTAAGGTAAAAGTGAATTTTACTTATTATTACCATGGTATAATAAAGTGTATTAAGATATTTTTGCCTTAGTGAAATTACTGTTGGTAAATATTTAGTAATTTTTGTGTTTTCTTGTGTTTGCAACCTTTTAATTTTTCATATTTGATATATTGGTTATTTAACAATTGCTTACTTAGCATTTTAAATATTTCTTAATAATTTAACATTGAAAATTGCATTTACTAAGATTTTCTTTTCAAATCTTTTATAATTCTTAATAGTTCAAATTATGCTTGATTAATTTAATTTCTTGATAAATCAAAGTTTTTGGGGATTTAGTTTTGTTTAATAATTTAATTCAAGAATTAATCAAATTTTGTGTTGTTTTCAAGTAACAGTAAATTTTTTCAGATTATGAATTCGTAATAAATTTTGAATTTGAAAAATAAATTTTTGTATTTAATGTTTTTAAAAACAGTTTCATTTGATGACCACCAGTAAATAGGATTAATTGTAAGTGCATAAGGCAAAGTGATAAACATTTTGTTCCTTCGCTTTCGCTGAAGTGAATTAAGACCAGGGAAACAGTTAAAGTTGTTTGACGGAGTGATGAAGTTTTGCTCTAGTATATTTCTTGTTTAATTGTTGATACCTCACACTTATTTCGATAAACTTAGTTTGATACGCTTTTTAAGGGATCACTGTTACCTTTACAGTACTCAGTCATAAATTTTTGCTATGAGAGTTCAGGTATCTGGCTGAAGTGAGGTAAATTTTTTAATTCTGTGATTAGTTGTGTAGTAACCAGGTACTAAGAATGCATCGTGACACACACACACACACGCATATACTGATATATATATATATATATATATATATATATATATATATATATATATATATATATATATATTATATATATATATATATATATATATTATATATATATATATATATATTATTATTATATATATATATATATATATATATATATATGTATATATAATTATATATATATATATATAATTATATATATATATATAATTATATATTATATATATATAATTATATTATTATATATAATTATATATTATATATATATATATATTATATATTATATTATATATATTATATATTATATATATATTAATATATTATATATATATATATATATATATATATATATATATATATATATATATATATATATATATATATATATACATGACAGCTTTGTGCATATCTTGTTGTTGGTTAACCAAGAAAAACTCTAAGAGAGCAACTTTCATGGAGGTTTAGACAAATTTCTAAATGTTAAGCCGAATCATAATTCCTTTCAAGTGACACGGAGAAAAGCACTTACTTATCTACTATACCAGACAAGTACACATGCGTTTAGCAATAGGAAAACCGACAAATACCTGTCATTAACAAACAATTTTCTGAAAATCGAAGAGTTAATGCAAGGGCGTCCCACCTCCAAAAAAATCCGACACTGAAAAGAATTTCGGTGTTGGGCGGGGGGAAGTGTCTGTTCAACAGGTGACAAATTTAATATTGAGCAAAATGTGACCTAGAAACTGAGCAGCCTCTGACTTTACCTCTGTAATTCCAATATTGTCCTCTTGACCTAAGTCCTCAAATGTATCGATGTTTCTCGATATCCATGATAAAAGAGAGATTATGTCTTCCGAATCTGTTACATTTACGATGCAACTGAAAATTAGTGTTAAATCTGAGATAACCTGTTGTCACTAAGATGAATTACAGGTATTTATTACAAAACACTTCTGAATTTGAATCTAAAACCTGACCATTTATAAACGTGCTTTTTTATAAATTATAATAGAAAAACTCAATGTCCAATTCTAATGAAAAATAAACACAAGCAAACCCATGAGAAGTTAACCAGAAGCACTGAGAACTTAATGAGGAATAACAATAACTCGCAGACAAATATGTCAACAGTTTCAAGACAGTTTTTCTACTAATTTCTGCGACACATGATTTACAATATTAGCATTTTAAACTGTATTCTCCCGTATTAGCTAATCGTTAAGAGTAATTCACACACAGAGAGAGAGAGAGAGAGAGAGAGAGAGAGAGAGAGAGAGAGAGAGAGAGAGAGAGAGAGAGAGTTAGTTTTTACCTCCGGAAATATAATTGGCTTGAACTGTATGCCATGTCAGTTGGTGGAGACAGAATGCAAAAGAACTGAGAGCAATGGGGATTTGCTCAACAAAATGAGAAACACCTCCCAGAAACAGGCAATTAGCAGAGGGGAATGTGTCACAAGAAATGGATTAATGAGTGCGAGACACACCAAAGTCCCGTCTGTTTCGAGCAAGTGAGTGGCACTAATGATCCAGGAAAAGTAAACCCTAAAGATATCATACTTTGAATGAAATACGAAACAAACTATTTTGATTTGAACAGACCGTACACAGAAGTGAAGAAGAGTCTTTATAGAATCACACGTGGCTCGCGTATTCAGACTTTGTGGACGGTGAATGATCTACCACATCAACACTTCAAAGGTTCAATCGGAGATGCAGTGCATTACTACCCTAAACCATTCACCGTGTACTTTCATCATTTATTAAATGTTTATTTACTAACTTCTTAAATCGTCGTTTTCTCTTTTCTAATAACTGATCTCTTCTTTCAGTATCTTTGTGTATTTCCAGTTATCTTCTGGAATGTCTTTTAAATTAACACCATATTCTTTGGAAGCTTGATTTTTAAGTCATGGCCCCCGCAGGCTTGTTCCATATGAATAGGGTTTATCTTTTGAACAACAATAATAGTAATGTGTAAACTCCAAACTCGATGACGTAAACATCTAAAGAAACGATTTTGATATGAAGTTCTAGACAATAAGTCGAAAAGAAAATAAAACGACTTGGATATTATCTCCTGAACATATATTCGATGTTTTCTAATTCAGTGTGAATTCCATGAGAACCAGAATTTTAAAAATTGAGGAAATGTTCCCAAACATATATATTTTTTCCGTCAAGTTAACCTTCTTAGACATCGATACATATTTCATCACAGATGTGGATTACACTAGATTTTAATTAGCATTCAATAAATAATTTGTATCTATTGTTAAATGTTCAGATTTTTCAACGACTTTATGCCCTGCTGTAGAGTATGAAATATGAAAGCATTATGTGAGGCTTTATGTGGGAACATCCAGTTGATCTCTGAGAAAACTATTCAGAGGCATAACGTCCCAACTATGATTTCAAAGTTATTTGAATGCGGTTACAATGTATCCTGTTATTTTAAACGATCCAAAATACTTACAAGTAAAAAATAAAAACAAAAGTAAATGGGGAAAAAACCTCTATAGAAAATTTTCTTCTTTTACGAAATACTTCAGCTAAACTTTTAATAACCATCATCATAATTATGATTGTCTGTTATAACGCATCTATTAACATTTTGATAATCGTTGTCGTTGTTTCGATTTCTAGACAATTTTATTACAATTTGAAAATCCTAGACATTTTTTAGGTTTGTCAGATATTTTTCCAACCTATTTTCTCATCTACATTCCCCTATTCACTTCTTGCCTCAGGCCTACAAAACAACTAACATCTATTTTTAGACGATAAAAAAACGGCAGTGAGTAGTTGGGGGAGGGGGGTGGTATACAGAAGACTCAGTCTCGATTAAAAGCTCTTGTCCACACATTCAGGAATTGCTCGACATATCCCAAAGCGGTTACATTTTTTCTCGAGATCTTTTTAAACGCCTCCCTTAGCATCACAGCTGTAGGCCTAAGAGGGGGAAAGAGAATAAGAGTTTTGAGTATTTCAAAGGATTTGGCACAATAGACGATAAACTACGAAGGTGGTGGATGTCTCCGAAGGCCTACAAGACACTCCACTGGGCTTCCACCTGACTGCTTTCTCTCCACTCAAAACGAGGGACAGGTTATTGTGCGCGGGGGGTTTCAAGGTACGGCGTAAATGAGGAATGCTCGGCAGTTTTAGCTAAGAAATTGTGTCATGACATATTTTGTGATTGATGACGGGTTCTGAAGACAAGCAAATATGTGCAAAACTCATAACTAACGGACTACAGGAAAAACTCCTGATAGTTACGATTATGATTGAGATGCCAATGCTGTTAATTCAACATTTTCATTTCGACCACCATGGATAGAGGTTGGGGAGGGGGCAGGGGAGGGGTCCTAGTTCTAGTCCAGGAGATTAGTTGAGGGTGGGGAACAGAGGGATAATGAATCAGGAGTTTTTCGTGGAATGTAAACAATACGTGGGACGCCTCTTTGTGTGTGAGCTTACTTCAATCCATGGAGCGACTATGCCACTGGGAGTTTTCTACATATAACAAACAAGAGATCCCTCTTCGGCGCCGAATCCCTTGACGATAGGCGTAATAAAAGAGATCTCGTAGGCCTACATCACACAGGATTCTTAAAAATTTTTCCCAATTCGGATTTTATCTTCCCAAAGTATATGAATGGAAGCCCTTGATTAGTCTTCGATCCAAATGTGCGACGCAAGAGGCCAGTATATTAACCAAGAGAGTGTGTGTGTGTGTATATGTGTAGATGTGTATGTGTGTGTGTGTATTTGTAATGCTCAAAATAAAATCAGGTCGTGAATATAATGTTCCATAATTGCAGGAAAAGAAAAGTAGGCTAATACTAAACCAATATTCATCTTAGAAACTTCGCTACTGATCTAGAAAATACGCTTTAACAACATATTTCTCCAATTTTCTAAATATCACAGGTATCTGAATTGAAAATAAAGTAAAAAATCAAATAAAATTCTTAATAACCAAGACGGGAGGAGGACACACACACACACCTACACACACACACACACACACACACACACCACACACTCGGTTTTAAAAATATGAAAACAACAACTTCTGTTGTATATTTTTTTTTTATTCTTGTACAATAAAGCAGCTTAAAAATTGGTAAAGCGATAGTTCACTCCATCGGGTCTCCCATCACTTCTACAATAACAATTTACGTGTACACTATTTTTGCTAAATCTGGTTTATCAAATTGCCACTAAAATATCGAAGGTTATCATAGGCAAGAATAAGTTTGATAAAGTATACAAATAATGCATATAAACGTAAAAAATATACTTTTCATAAAACAACATTCCTACAAAAATTACCACCCTTTACATAAAGCTCGGTGTAATAAAATCTGACAACGCCTCAGTGAGCAATAAATAAAAAAAAAAGCTTTAGTCGATTATTTTTTTAACTATGAACCTACTTTGCAAAATCTGTCCAACTCTGATATTTCAATTTTACTTCGATCCTTAAAAGTCTAGTCAATTAGATTCAGTTTGTTGCCATATTTTTTCTTCAGTTTTTTCATTTACGAAACATACTTTAATGGTGTAATGAAATTAATTTAGGTCTTACTTGTTCTAGTTTCGATATATAGGGCGCCTATTTTGTCTGCGAAATTTTATCGGAGGCAGACTTTTGTTTGTCTTTCAGCTGATTCTTCTCATGTACAACAAGTAAAAAATGGGCATACGTTTCTTTGGCGAAATCGAGTTTTCTCTACAGCCGCTACAGCGTATAATCAAGGCCACCGAAAATAGATTTATCTTTCGGTGGTCTCAGTATATTGCTGTAAGAGCCGCGGCTCTTCAAATTTTAACCACGGCTCGGTAGTGGCATATCCTATATCGTTACCAGAAGCACAATTATGGCTAACTTTAACCTTAAATAAAATAAAAACTACTGAGGCTAGAGGGCTGCAATTTGGTATATATGTTTGATGGTTGGAGAGTGAATGATCAACATACCAATTTGCAGCCCTCTAGCCTCAGTAGTTTTTAAGATCTGAGGGCGAACAGAAAAAGTGCAGACGGACAAGACAAACCCAGCACAATAGTTTTCTTTTACAGAAAACAAAAAACTGAGACATGATTCTGTATAAACCTACCTACAAATATATATAAATATATAAGGTCTCTCAGTTTATTCGTATTCGCAGGGCTTACAAAAGTGGCTAATAAGAATTTATCTGGAGAATTCAGTTATTCTTATATTCCAGCCAAACTACAACAAATGGTGATAATAGACAGTCGATGGTCCTCACGTGAATCTGAATGTCACACGTTAATAAGAATTTGGGGCTTTTTAGAAATCTTGCACAACACATTTCAGCTTGAAGAAAAAGGCACGAGCCTAAGCTGAAAGCTGGAAACAAATACCAAAAAGACAAGCAAACTCTACTAACTGATGGCCTAGGCCTGACATTACATCGAGCCAATCCAGTCCGGTCTGATGCAGCAAAGTTGGATAACCTGTAGACTGCCGTTCCATGATGATGTATAGCAAACCACCTCAAGATTGGTTCATGGCTGTTTTGGAGGACACTCAAGAGAACGAAAGGTACCTACATTCCTCCATTTATAACATGTGGAATTCATCCTCTGTTTTCAAACGATTACACTAGTTTGGGAAGTTGTGAAGGTTTGTTCCGTTGCACAGGAAAAAGATTGATTATCTGTGCTGAATAAAAAACTTAGTTCACATAAGTATTTAAGACAAAACCTTGAAGGAAAACTGTCTGTCTACCAGTGTTGGCTTCTGGTCAACATATCCTCCAAGAGGTAGGTAAACTGGTGCTTAACCCGACCTCTTAGGGTTAAGTGCGGCCCACCTATGTGGTTTGTGCCTACCATCTTCTTGCCTCAGAGGCAAGTAATCTGTACGTAATTGCGACATAACAATGGCAGTAAAATTCCTCAATGAAATTATTTTCATTTGGATTTTTAAAATTTTATAGCGCGAATCTTTTTTTTTTTAATTATCAGTATCTGCACTTGAAACATAAAAAAAAAAAGTTTAAGAAACCTGTAACGTGAGAACCTACCAAAGGTCATTGACAAGGGCCATCATGAGTTTAGTTACATCTGAAATGCCAGATCAGTAGTGGTCTGGAAAAGTGGAATTTAGTATCTGTTAACAAATGAGATATGACAAAAACAACGCGAAGAAAACTGGAGGAAATGGATTACTGAAAGAGTAGATTTGCCATTTTTGGAGGGGAGGGAACGGGAGGACACTGCATTAAGTAATTGTAGGAGGAGGAATATATAGTATGACTCCAAAAACGAGACAGAATGGAATCCTTGTTGGAATAAATGAAGTGACATATCAAGGAATTTTCTCACACTTCGAGAATGACTGATACAGATTTCAAGACCTTTCCAGAGAACAGAAAGCTGATAAAATTTAACGCTCAAATGTTTTTAGATTACTCTTAATCCCACTACTCTAAGACAGTATCAATAACTGGATAAGCTGTCTAAAAACATTATGTTTATATGTGTGTGTGTGTGTGTGTGTATCTCTGATCAGCCAACTCTACAAACAATTTTAAGCATGTCTTTACATGAACAAGCTCACTTCTCAGCAACCTCACCACAATAAAGAACAACTAAAATATAAAGTATAAATTCCACCATGGTGGTCCTTATATGCAGAAATGAACTTTACTTGCTCTACGCATAATTTATTATAAATTACCCTAAGATCAAGCTACCTTGAAATATACTGCTATATACTATATAGTATTAAGTAAATTAAGGCAACTGGTGCAGCCAGATTCAACATAAAAAAAAAAATCAGACCGTGTAGCAAGATGGTTAGTGAAACAAACGGAGTAAATTTATTATTATTATTATTATTATTATTATTATTATTATTATTATTATTATTATTATTATTATTATTATTATTATGGCGTTTATATATCTTTTTAAAATAACCTAAAATCCGTTAAACTGCTGAACCCGTCTTCACTAAATATTATATGTGAAAATAAAAACAGAGCTACCGAAAATAAGTACAGTAGCAGACGTAAGTTTATAATGGTTTAAGTTTTAGCTAATATTACAAACCTTTTCATACTACGGTTATTCTTCAAGTTTTAGAGCTCTAGCTACGAAACACTCAAGTTACTGAAGGTCAAAATCCAAAGAATAACTGCATAAGTAAGACATTTGATTTAAGAATAGCCGTAGAATCTTAGCAAGTCTTAAACAGAATCTATTGTAGAGGTTTCCTTGTGTGTAACAAGTCAGATCTGATGGAGATTCAGAAGTAGGCCTACCTTAAAATAATATTGATGATGTTAACTGTTCTGGAATATAAGAATACTGTATCCCCAAAGAATGCACAATCGCTCACGTTGTGGGCTCATTTCAGGTACTCAATAATGCAGAACCAATTTAAAAAGTTTAAGCTTAAAACCAAAGTGCATTGTAGATACATCGCCCCACGAAGGTAATCCAAGTTTACACTGTACAATTTAAGAAGTTAAAACTTTGAACGCAAGTGCATTGCGTTGGAGTAATCCAAGTTTACATTAGGCCCGATGAAGTTGAGATAGATTTTACAAAATGGACTTGACTCTGTCTTTGTATATATGTAAAAAGGATCTCATTTTAACTGATTTTTCTGAGTTGCTTCCAATATTCGCCTTTACGGAGAAGGGACATAAAGAGAAGAATGCCTACTGGAAGTCAGCGCTCGAAAGTGAATTGCATTTGCGTCCTATGGTACCTCACCTTAGAGACCATCTCTCCCCGGTGGTGGCCCTTACAGAGAGGATTCATTAATAGCATGTTTACAAAAGATCTTTCTTCCACACAGACGGGAAGTCTATGATCTCGATAGGCATTGTCAGATAGGCCTAGGGAAGTCGAGTATCTAATACAAGTATCTAAAGGATTTTTTTTTTTAGTACAAGGGGGTCTTTTGGGAGAAAGTTAATCCCTTTAAGTATCTAATTATTACAAAAGTCTTGTTTTATACTCTTAATAGTAAGTTCTGCATTAAATTTGAGAGTAGGATGTGCACTGATTTTCAAATAAACTAAAATAAAATAAAGTTTTAACTGATTTTCTTCTTACACTGTCTATTTTCAGACGATCGTTCTAATCTTCAATTCGGTATCCTCCAGTCAAATTCAACGCTATCTTTTAGTACAAAAATGTTGTCACAGTTTCCGTATGTATTACGAAGGTATGGGTGAATGAATGCATGTATAAAAACTTGATACAGGGCAGAAAAAGAACTATTATCCGATGAATGTCATCGGCAACTCGAGAAGTCAATATGGCATAAGCGACTAAATTAGCTTATCGATACGGGCAGGCTGCTGATAATAATAATGGCCCAAGCGGGCATCATCATCCTCTCTCCCTCCTTTTCGTTTTTATGGTCCGAGTGAGAACAGCTCTCGAACACAGCCCGTCAAAAGCTGACCTCCCACTTCATATGCCTGAACACAATAAATCTCGATAACGCGCTGTTGACATTACGTAGGCCTGCGTTGCTTTTTTCTGTCTTCTCTTCTCTCCGACCTCTATTGACACTGGGTTTTCTCTTTTCCCTTTTCTCCTCTCCACTCCTGCAGCCTCTCAATCAGAATGCATTATCCAGCAAACAAAAACATTATTTCCGGAGAGCCTAATAGGCCTACATCTCGATCCCCCTAAATTCAAGGATGTATGTCTGTACACATTCTCATGGCAAATAAAAGAGGACTAGCATCTCCTTGTAATGGAAATGTCTACTTCACAATCTATAGGCCTATTGTGCTTCATCGGTGGAAAAAATACGTAAAACAGCCTACTTTTTTATACTGTGTGTGTATATATATATATATAATATATATATATATATATATATATATATATATATATATATATATATATATATATATATATATATATATATTATATATATATATATATATATATATATATAATATATATTTTATATATATATATATATATATATATATATATATATATATATATATATATATATATATATATATATATATATATATATATATATATATATATATATTATATACATTATATATATACATATATATAATATATTATATACATTATAAATAAATTTATATGTATATATGATATATGTATGTTACTTTTGTCGAGAGTATACATATTTACCGCTTTAGCGACCTAGTAAAATGTTTAATATAAAATTAGGATTTTTCACATTTATCATTGCCAACACCCTCTTAGCATTACTTACAAAAAGCTCCACTTTTATAAGGCACAATGATGCTAATGTTGCATTGACATAAATAAATTTCATCATTTCAACTTAAACCCCTGTTTGAAGAGGATCATCTTTCAGAGGTTAATGCCATTCACTAAGTTTCTCTGTTAAGAAAAAATTTTATATTGTGTTGAACATAAGCCTGGATTCGATGCCTGATCAAGGGAGTAGCCACGAGAGCCATTCTTAACCTTTCCTGCTGCTATGGAGCGTATATAGACAGGTAATTCATGTTATCTAGGAGCAAAGCATAGACAGTGAGGCCAAGAAGTTTATCACTTAACTGCTGCTGCGACTCATGTTATATTTGTTAGCAATTACTACGCTTCATTACTTAACATCCAGGGACTTTTCCTCAACTAAGAAAGGATTAGTGTTTTCATCATCCGTAAATCCAACTTTCCTTATCTGTTCCATCCTGAGGTACCTGCAGCTTGCTCTTCTAGTGAAAAGTACACTGTTCAAATTCAGTTTCATGTTAAATTCTTTTCAGTCATTCCAGCTTCTCTGTCCCTCTCGAATCCAGTTCTTTCAGTTCTTTTTTCGTAAAATTCAGCTAAGTTTTTGTTTTCTTGAATGACAACCAGCTCACTTGCTTTTACCCTAGCTGCTGCTCTGGGATGACATAGCAGTCCTAAGGAAAATTAACTACTGTAATTGCCTAAACCATCATCCTACTCTTTTTAATTACTATATTACTAAAAATGTTTCTCGCAGCATCGAATCCAATTGTTCTATAATACGAGATACACAACAAGACCTATTTTACACCGTACTAATGTTGGGTAGCAATTTTCATTGTATGGCTTGGGTCAGGCTTTTCTTCTAATTCTTGGTATCTCTCGAGGCAGGAAGAGTTTAGCATACAAAACTCAGCCAGACTTCCCTTATGGCTCTACTGCCACACCCTTTATAAACATATCTTAACTGTCTTGTATCTGTTGTTTTGTCAACATCAGCCCCCTGCTCTTTATCAAAAGGTCTTCTTCGGTATGCCTCTTTTGTACTTGCGTTTGTTGACTCTATCTTCCATGTTTGCTCTTCCTTAACATTTCCTCCCAGCCACCATCTGCCTGTCAGATTCAGTCTATAAATGCACTTACTTTTTCAAATTAACTGCCTCAAAGACAGCTTGTACTTATTTCGTGTTCTCTTTCAGCAATTTCTTCAACTGTGTGTGACGAAAATGTAATCAAATCACTTATTTTTGTCTCCTCTTTCAAACAGAGGAGACGAAAACAAGTACAAGCTATCTTTGAGGCAGTTAATTTGACTACAAGTAAGTGCATTTATAGACTGAACCAGACAGACTGAGGGTGGCTGGGAGGAAATGTTAAAGAAGAGCGAACATGGATGATAGAGTCAACAAACTCATGTACAAACAGAAATGTTTTTAATCACTTATATCCATATTCTGGGTATTTAGGCCCCTTCAGATCTATTTTCAAGAGAACACTGTCAAAACTGCTGGACATTTATTGCATATTTTACGTTCAAACATTTACTTAATCCCAAATAACAATTTTATATAGGTAACCTGTTCCTGTTTAGAAAACTCATCTATAAAATATATATATATAAATGTATATGTATATGTATATATTATCATTATATATATATATATATATATATATATATATATATATATATATATATATATGTACACACATATATATACATATACCGGTATATCAATATTTATATATGTATGCACACACACACATATATATATATGTTGTTGTTGTGTTTGTTGTTGTAAAGTTATGTTGAAATAATAACTAAGCAAATTTTTGCCACTAATAAGGATTTATTGAAAGAAAATGTTCTATTATTCATATCCATGGGGGCCATATGACCAGGTATATCAATATTTATATAAACTCACACATACACAGTATATATATGTTATTCCTGTTTATTTTCCGTGGCTTTTGCTTTAAATCAATTAATTAAATGAATCCAAATCCTTTGCCACGTCCTTCCATTTCAACTCAATGTTTATTTTCCATTCCTTTGGGGGACCCGTGACCAGTCATTTTCCTTTTTTTTTTTTATGTTTCTTAGCCGCTACATAAAGGCATCCGGCTGCTCGTTCCATGGATCTTACCATAAATCAATTTGTGCTATTCAACTCAAGCTATCGATTTCTCCTTTGATACGTTAACCTTCATATTTGCATACTCTGCTCCCACCGCACAAAGAGTGTGTTACATAAATAACCTCACTGATCTCAAAACATTTCGCATTTGGAAACAACAACAGTGATTTCCATTCTTTAACGAACTACTCTAGACAAATAATGAATGTAAATACTGATTCTTAATGGTTTAATTGTTACTTCGTGTTAATTTATACGTAAGTAGGGCATACTGTACACTATGAACACGAGCTGGAAAACAGGAAGCTGAAATATGCAACCGATCCAAGACAATTTAACAAAAAATTCTTTCGATTTCTTCAACAAATCGAAGCAGATAACAATGCGAAGCCACTTGCAGGCACCCCGCACTATGTAAGTACACAGCCTACTATAAACATTTCAAGATACTAATCAGTACATACAGACCAGAGATTACTCTTTGGTTAAAATGTTCGAAATTAAGCTTGAATTCCTTCTCGTTGCCAAAATACCCTCGTTACGAATTGCTTGGAAAACCAACATCTGACGCTGGATACCCTTCGTATCCACAAGGGTATCTTAAATATATATATATATATATATATATATATATATATATATATATATATATATATATATATATATATATATATATATATATATATATATATTTAAATAAAATGGGCACTGAAACTTCCCATAAATCGGCGCAAACAGAAGATCTTATCCAGGGTGAGACTATCAACGCTGCCCCTCCTGACTTGACGGAAAATGTCGTCAGAAAATCGATGGAACAGAAAATATAAATAAATTAATAAATAGATGAACAGATAGCTAAATAAGACAAAAAGCCGTCAGAACTAAATCGATACCATGTACTTAGTCTGCAAGTGTATATATTCTAGACTCATAATTATAAGATGCGTGTAATTTCAACAGCCTCGTATTAAACTAAACTGAGAGCGACTCAGAATTACGAACATTTCTCATGATAGCGAAGCAAACTTTTTTGATAGGTCGACAACTGTTGATGACAGCGTATTAGTAAAGCAGTATAAAGGAAAATTAATATGAATCATTCAACATTTCTCCGTCGCTGGAAAATTAATTAGTATGATAACAGCATTCTCTGTTTATAATGCTAAAATAACATTGTTAAACATGAGATAAGTTCTGCCCCAACTCGATAAGTAATCCAAAACACATTATAATGGACGTTTTATATATGCTATTTCTAGTATACAGTAATGCATGATTATTTATACATCAGGTGAAAATTACAATTTAAATATTATGGAAGGTGTGGATATGTTTCCATTTTTTAAATATAATTATGAAAAAACAGCAAAATTCAACCTATCACAAAAACCCACGGCCAAAAAATTGATATTACCAATGCTTTATGACTGTTACAAGTGTTTGTTACAGTAGCTGATCGAGTAAATGAACACCGACTTAATCGAAAAAGCATCGGTCTGGAAATCATTAAATGGAGTAAACATGATTAGACTAAGTACGTTCATCGACATCCAATAAATCCAAAGGTTTCTGCCTCATAATTTTGTATTGGAGAACTTGCAGCTCAAGGTGTGGAAAAACTAGAAAATTGTGTGTGTGTGTGTGTATGTGTATGTGTATGTGTATGTGTTTATGTGTATGTGTATGTGTATGTGTGTGTGTGTGTGTGTGTAAGCGCTGTATGAACGCGAAAATAACCCAACATCTTCTCTGGATAACAGGGATTGATGCCAAAAAAGCTTTCAGTACTGAAGTAGCTGCCACGTACTGGATGATCTTGAATCAAGTACCCGTTCTGATATACAGTTAGATTAATAATTACGAGTGATATATGCCAATACCTCTTTGATCAAGAGAACATTTCAAAATGCATTTTTGTGGGGGATTGCCTTCAAGCGTAAGTGTTTGCAAAAATAAACTCTCGATAACATGAACTCAAGAGGGTAAGTCTGTAAAATTTCAGAATTTCTTAGGCCTAGAGGTGCTCTCTCTCTCTCTCTCTCTCTCTCTCTCTCTCTCTCTCTCTCTCTCTCTCTCTCTCTCTCTCTCTCTCTTCCTTCCTTCCTTCCCCCTCCGAGGCAAAAGCCATATAAAGACTATTAACTAACACCGACTCCTCTGAAACACTTTCGGGAGGGACCTATAGGAGACAGTTATCTGGTCGAATTACAGATTTAGAATAACGAAACAGCCGCTGATGGCGATAGATAATTGGAAAGGGGCAACCGCAAGAGGGGGGAAAAGGAAGATGGGACGAAATTGGAGTAGATTGTAATACTTCGATGAAGACAAAACATTTTCGCCCGCAGGGTAGGGAATACGACATAAAATTCTTTAATTACTCTGAGCATTTCCCTCTCTCTCTCATTTCCCTCCCCGCTCTCTCTCTCTCTCTCTCTCTCTCTCTCTCTCTCTCTCTCTCTCTCTCTCTCTACTTGTCACCAATGGTATCAAAGTCATCAATGAGAAGTTTGTCTTAATGTATAAAAGCGTGAACATACACGTACACATTTCATTTACATACGTTCTAGCATTCAGAAATATGTACACACTAGCAAATAACGATGTACTTTTAAGAACCAAATGCCATCTTTTAATAGGTTATTAGATAAAGGTTAATTGATACCTTGCTTACCACCTCAGGATAGTACCACTACATTATTATTATTATTATTATTATTATTATTATTATTATTATTATTATTATTATTATTATTATTATTATTATTATTATTATTATTATTATTATTATTATTATTATTATTCGAAATACTAAAACATTCATAAGGATTTAGTAAAATGCTCATGGTTCAACAGAGTAGCTAAATACACATTTAAAACTAGAAAAAGCGAGACAGCCAGAAAAAAAAGGAAAACCAAAGTTGAAATAAAAAATGAGAAACAAGTAATAAAAAGCGTGTTTCCACAGAACAGAATTATTGTTATGAAATAACAGCCAAGTAAAGCTATAACCAAGCCAAGAAGGGGGAAAAAGTGATGGACAATTTACGATCATTACAGAAAAAATCAATAAACAATTGTATGGATTCGTAAATTACAGCTCAGAAATATGCCGTAATGCATGCTGCTTGAAAGTAGTATAATAGCACCTATTAACCTACCAAACAACTACACAACCAGGCAAAATTTTCCACAATTTTACATTAAAGGACTCCAACGATTTTCATATGTATCTCTGTCCAATGAGGTATCATTACACCTCAATAGAATAGAGTCTGGAAGCTGAGACACAGAAAAGCAAGTAGTGGGGCAGACATAGGCACTTATAGCTAATGACAGATTACAAATTAAATTATATGCTGAAGATGCTATGATATTCATTATTATGTTTAGACAAAATCTGATGTATTTCATGTAATGCTGTTTAAAAGTCTCGGACTAGGGATGCTTCTGACATCCAAAGAAGAAATCTTTTGTTTTAAACCAAGTTGGCCTCGCGCCAGCACAAATTTTTGATCCTGGAGCACCCTGTAACCAAGAGAAAACAATACTGAATTTCAACGACAGTAGAACAAAGACTCTGAAGCCTTGTTTAAGACAGCATCTCTGTCAATAAAATTGGCATTAAGAACACTACCAGTTTTCTAGCAAGACTGATGATTAAGTGCAGAGGAAAAATAAAACTTGGAACCGAATGAAACATCAGGTATTATCAAATATTCAGAACCATCGACTAGACTTAGCTTTCACAAAACAGAACATGAAGTGGAGAAAACGGCAGATCCAAGGTGTGAATCAAGCTGATCTGTAAGTCTTGATTTTGCAGCCAGTGTTCAGCATTAAATTTAGCTGAATACATCGTGATCAACAAATAAAAAGCAAATGACATCATCAGCATCCTGTTCTAAGACATTTTCAATGTGAACATCCACGTCGCTATCTTATGGAACACTAAATAGCATTGATCTAGAAAACACCAACGATACGTCTCAAGTGCTGTTAACTTGGATGTGAATGAGAAGTTTATTCACAGAAACCTTACGGTTAGGTCAGGCAATAGGTGGCACTTAAATTGATTTGGTCATGTTTCACGTACAGTACATTATCAAAGTCAGTCAAAGCGGAAACTGGTTTAATCTAGACGGGCACCACATGTACCATCCTACTTCCTTTAAGCATGACGGTTGTGAGAAGGAAATGCATAGGTCTAAAACTTTTATTTTAAAAATATTAAAACCACAGTATTGGCAAACTAAATCAGCAATGGAAGGACTGAAACTGGCCTGAAAAGCAAAATATCCCAAGCGTAGAAAAACAATTCTTTACAATTAAATAAATTGCAAAACAGGTAGATCAACTCTACCCTATCGGTCTACGTGGCCTGTTTCTCTTTTTTGCTCCTTAAAAGAAACGCACATGTGACGAGATGTGGCTCTGGATGAGAAACGTCATCCGGAGACTGTTCAACCCCAAAGGCACAATGTAGCAACCCCCGTAGGGGGGTAGTGTTGTCAGTGGACTTCACGCGGTGCACTGTAGGTACCTAAGGTTCTTTGTAGCGTCCCTTCGGCCCCTAGCAGCAACCCCTTTCATTCCTTTTACTATACTTCCTTTCATATTCTCTTCTTCCATCTTACTGTCCACCCTCTCCTTACAATTGTTCCTAGTGTAACTGCGAGCTTTTCCTACTGTTACACCTTCAAAACCTTTTTACCTTTTACCTTGCAATGCTGAATGACCTCACAGGTCTCAGTGCTTGGCCTCTGCCCTAAATTTCATATTCCATTCAATTCCACAATGTATTGCCTTTACTATGCACTGGGGATTGTTAGCAGTTACCCATCCATAATTAATAAGGGTATGCTAGGGAAGCACTAGTTAAAACTGGTCCATCAAAGACAAGGTATAGTTATTCAAGTTCCTGTTCGATCAAATATTCTTAACTTTTTCTTCGGGTGTCCATGAATAAGACTCTTACAACCGCTAAATTCATGTAACTGGTTTGTTGTTAGCTTACACTAATTTTTCATAGCCATTCATTTTTAATTACATGTTGACTCACAATCAGTTTTATGTATGGTTCCCAAACTTACTTTCAAATTGCATTACGGGAGGAAATATTGATTTTCAATAAGTATATATTTAATTTTTTATTCCTATGATCCTTGCTCAGCTTAATTCTGCTGGATGTTGACTGTATTTTACCGTTGAAATATTCCCAGTGTTCAACTACAGTTTTTTTCTTATTTTCCGTGTTTTAGTTAACAAGACTCCTGTTGTTAAATTAAGTTGGCTGTGTGCCAGGATGGCACTAGCTCTCTAAAACGGTCTATATAGATCATAAGATTCTACATGAATTTCCATGTCATTATGAATAGTGAATGTACGTACAGAAATATGTAATGAAGTCATTTTACGAGTTTGCGTTCCATAGAGATAAAAAATGAGATTACACTGAACAAGAATAGGATCACTGAAGAACGCAGTTCACGTCAAATGAGGCGACGGAGTATTTGGAAAGCTCGTTCCTTCTTCACACACAATTTCCTCTAAGAAAAGTCTCGCTCAAAAATACGAGGACGAAGGTTCCCTCACCCAATCCTTCATTGTGGAACCCGCCAGCAGCGCCCGGGAATACTGAGAAATATGCAAATTTTCCTTTAAATCTCAGGCACTGGGATGCCCGAAAATGAATGCATTAAAGGAGGACGGACAGGGTCGTAAAAAATAACGAATTCGCAGAGAACGCCTCTCCGGGACAATTTGGATAAGGGGGATGAGGTAACTTGCATGTATCTATTTATTCACGAACCCAAATGCGCGTGTGTAGGCGCTCAAAGGGTTAAGGGAACGCCATAAAAATGGGGATAAGAATTGAGATGAAGGGAATCTAAATATTCTAGCGGGTAGTCCAGCAACTTCCAGTTTTATAAACTAAACCATGAAAACGTGTAGGAACATGAAAGTTTATAACAACTTTATAATATACATGTATGTACAGAGAGATACTAAAATACACACACACACACATATATATATATATACATACATACAGATATATGTATAGATATATATATACATATATATAAATAACTATATATATATATATATATATATATATATATATATAGATATATATAGATATATATAGATATATATAGATATATATATATATATTTATATTTATATATATACTGTATATTTATATTATATATAACATATATATAAATCAGACACCGCCTACAAGAAATATATCCCGAAAATGTACAATACACAGCGCGCGAAAAGATATATATACTATATAAGGCTTTTGCCACTACAGAGCTTCCGGCTAATAGCATTTTAAATGAATACAAAAATACATATTTCATACGCTGACTTATTAACTGTTACAGAGTACTTACACGATTTTGAGATTGAGATTATTCCTCTTGAACATATTTTATGTTCAAAGTTCTCACTCTTTTACTGTTTCCTCCTTATTCCTTTTTTTCTAAATTACCATTCTGCAGGTGAGAGAGAGAGAGAGAGAGAGAGAGAGAGAGAGAGAGAGAGAGAGAGAGAGAGAGAGAGAGAGAGAGAGAGAGAACCTATTATGAAGATTTTATGAATGGCTTCACCCCAGTAAGGTGAGGATTACTTCGTCCAAGCTTTCCTGTTCTTAATTACTGCTGTGTGTATGTGAATGTGTACGTCTATATAAATGTGTGTGTATATATATATATATATATATATATATATATATATATATATATATATATATATATATATATATACAAACAAATACAAACAAATATATATATATATATATATAAATATATACATACATACACTTGTGTATTACACACACATATATATTATATAAGTGTATACATAAATATATACACATAATTAAACTTCAATCTACATTAGTCTACCAACGACCTGGTACATAATTCAACGCTTAGGTCAACATAAGTGAACTGGGATTTTGAAGAAACCGTTGTTTTCCCCAACCAGTCGGAAATCTAACGCTGGTCCCTCGACTGAGAGCCGGGACTGGTACCATTACATGACGAGGAGGGAGGGGGTGGGAAAGGGGGGCTGAAAAATGACAGAGAGAGAGAGAGAGAGAGAGAGAGAGAGAGAGAGAGAGACTTAGAAAGTAATTTCAGGAATAATCTCAAAAGTAGGATGAAGCGTTTCGTGTCATCGTATACAAAGACAATTTCCTCTCTCTCTCTCTCTCTCTCTCTCTCTCTCTCTCTCTCTCTCTCTCTCTCTCTCTCTGTCATTTGCTAGTAGTACAATATGGTGTATCATCTCCTTTTATAGACGCCCTACTTATTATGTATATTTTCTCCAGCCGCCCAACACTGGCATCGGTCACCCGCCCTTCCCCCTTTAAAATAAAGGTATATTAGAACTTATTTTCCATATCGACAAATATTTTATTTGTAAAAGGCCTTCATAAATACCTAAGAAGAGTATTTACGTTCAATCAAAAACAGCTTCAAAATTAGCTTCTTACACCGAAGCCAAAGCCGAGTGCAAACTTTAAGACAGTAGGAGACACAAACGATGTGTTTCCTGCTGTTCATCTTCCGAGACCCAAAAAAAAAAAAAAGGGGATGAAAAATGAAAAATCTTAATACTAATAAAAGCGAACCAGCCTCTGTGGCCAAACCGTTCGACTC
Source organism: Macrobrachium rosenbergii (assembly GCF_040412425.1). Classification (NCBI taxonomy): domain Eukaryota; kingdom Metazoa; phylum Arthropoda; class Malacostraca; order Decapoda; family Palaemonidae; genus Macrobrachium; species Macrobrachium rosenbergii. The sequence continues at coordinate 55,610,532 of NC_089744.1, forward strand.
CGAGTAACTGCATAAAGCGCCTCTCGGGTTAATATGCTTAACAAGATTAAAAAAGGATGAAACCGGGCGTAAAGCATTTTCCGTCTTCCTTTTCTCCGTTTATTTTCTTCCACGGAGGGCAGGGGCTGGCGAGGGGATGTTTTGCTTTATATTTGTTCACTCGAAGCGTTACTCAGAAGCGAGGCCTTCAAATTCGGCCCTTTTTTAAAGAGCTCGTTCAGTTTGTTTTATTGGTAGTTAGGGAAGAGAGAACCTGGTGAAGGATCGGCCTACTCAGGCGGAACGAAAACAGAGACTGGCTGGGAAAGAAAGGGTGATGAGGCAAAGGCGGTGAATACAAAATTGAAAATAATAAAAGCATTAAAACAAACAGTACATACATAATCATGCAAACTCAAAAGTAACACTAATTTTATCGAACTGAGATACAGAAACCATATAAAAAGAAGTTTAGAAAAAAAAAACTGAAGACTAAAAATGAAACTATTCTTACCATATAATGTATTTTTTCAGTCTTAACAGGATAGCAATAATACCGATAAGCCTTATGTCTCATAGAAGTCCATGCTGAAAACCGATCCATGAAATCAAATAGAATAGTTGAAGATATTGATACATAATTCTTCCTCATCCGTAAGCTAAAGAGGTCAGCTGCTTTGATGCGTTTTCTCCTATTTCTATTAAAGCATGTTTCTCTACTAAACACTTCTCCAAATCATTCATAACCTTATAACGTCATGCAATCCTTCGCCGGCCTCTTGACCACCTACCCAAAAGGTCCATCCAAGCCCTCTTCGTTCCTCCCTCTTTACTTATCCTTCCAACAAGCTCGGACCCTCTCAGTCTCGACTCTCATCATATCAGTAATCTTGAACTTTTTCATTACTTCTTCATTTTCGAGTCTCTCGCGCAGCAAGATCCCAGAATCCATTTGAGCATCCTCATCCCTGTTCTCTCCAGCTTCTGTTACTCCTTCCTTCTTAATGCCCATACATCTGAACCATACATCATCGCTTTGGCCAGCCCTATGAGAGCTGAAAGTCAACTCTGTGGTCTGGTTAAACTACTTTAAAAGTAATAATAACACACATCATCGCAAGTCTAAGTACGATACAATATACCTTGATTTTTAGTCTATTTAGCATTGTTTCATGAATCATTACACACTACACCTGCCACCTCCCTCCATTTCCCCCATGCTACTTTTATCCTGCTTTCAACCTCAGCTTCACATCCTCCCTCCTGGCTTTAAAGCAAATCCTCAATACCTGTTTAATATCTAGGCCTCTTCTACCCTGAATACATAACCTATTCCCTCCATGCTTGCTGGATACCTTTACCCAACTTTTACCCAAATTTACCCTACCTTCATACCACCCCATTTATTAAGAGATCACCACCTTGCAGTTCATCTTCAATTTCTGCCGTAATTACACATCATCAGCATATAACAATTCCCATAGATTTTCATTACTGATCTCTTCAAACACTCCATATTACCTCTCTGCTGTTTCAACACTTTTACCATCAGACCTTCTTCGTAATTCTATTCACAAATTGCCCAGAAAAGCTGCAGCAGCCACTCTTTCCCCTTTACACCAAGTACCTTCAGAATTTCAATTTGCACCTCTGATGGACCTGGAACTTCGCCAATTTTCATTTTTTATGGCCTTCTTAATCTCTGTTAAAGTCCCCGTCACCGGCCCTCGACCCTCTCCACCTCCTAAACCCATCCTTTATTTTCTGTTTAAAAGATATTTATAGTAATAGATCTTCGTTTTATGTTAAAATCCTCATGCAAGATATTTCCCTGTCCATCTCTGGTGACATCTGAATGACCCAGATACAGTCTCTACTTCTCCCTCAGTACTTCTAAAATTCTAAAACTGGGGTCAGTGACAACAATATAATCTTTGTCCTGCGATTCTCGAAAGGAAAACTTTTCGCTTCATTTGTACAACAAATATTTCACTTTAAAACTCCAAAATATGAACAAAAGTACTTTCCAAAACGCTACCTATAAAATAGGGCACTTAGAGAGAGAGAGAGAGAGAGAGAGAGAGAGAGAGAGAGAGAGAATTATGACCGTGGCAGATGCCAGCCCATTCCCGTTGACTGTAATCTGTTCCCAAGATGTAGTGAATAACATAAAATCAAATATATATTAACGAATGAATGATAGGGTGTGCGTAAATATTTTAAACGTACAAAAATTCATCCAAGTATAACACTAATACATAACTATACCAATATCGTGTATTCATGGTCAAGTTACATTGTAAAACATCAATAGCTATTCTTCTTTAAAACATAAGACACCCTTAATACTATTTAATTCTTTTGAATAACGGATCTGTGAGAGGTAACCTCATCCAATAGTCTAGTAGTGCCCTGAAATAAGCACAGGGTTCCTAGTATTAGGAAGCGATGGAGGAAAAATTTGAGAGATTGTAATAAGGCTTCCTATGCTTTCTTTGCATGCATAAATATACATATATTTTATTCATATATATATATATATATATATATATATATATATATATATATATATATATAATATATATATATAATATATATATATAATATATATATATAATATATATATATATATATATATATATATATATATATATATATGTTACAGTCAAACTGTGAAATCAGTCATTTCGTGAAATGACTGAAATTTCAATCAGATAGCGAAATGCACTTAGGGACATTTGATCCCCCCAGGAGCTAGTACTAAACACGGCGAAATACATTTGACCCCCCAGGGACCAGTACTAAACCCGGCGAAGCAGTGTAGGTGACTCACTGTTTCGTCGTGTTTAGTACTAGCTCCTGGGGGGATCAAATGTCCCCTAAGTGCATTTCGCTATCTGCCTGAAATTTCAGTCATTTCACGAAATGACTGATTTCACAGTTTGACTGTAACATATATATATACTTCAATTGCCCCTGAGATCACTCTAAAGCTGGCAAATATGCCTCCCAATGTAAAAAAAAAAAAAAAAATTTCTTTTGCACTTTACCTTACTTCCCGTTCCTTCTGCCTTGAGCCGCTTCGACTTACCTGAATAAAAAAAAATCAAACAAACAATTCAGTTGGACAAGAAAGAATTTATTACATGCTCTATAACAGAATAACAGATAAGCACTTCTACCATTAGTATTTTTCATATACTGTATTTTAACAAAATTTAAGTGCTACGTTCGCTAAAATGTCTAGTTGGCACAATGACGACTCGTATTGCTTATTGTTAGTAAACAGTCTCTTATTTTATAAAATAAAATACGGCTCTCTCTCTCTCTCTCTCTCTCTCTCTCTCTCTCTCTCTCTATGTACAGGCGCATTTCCTAAAAAAAAAATCCAATATTGCTCTGTTGACCTAGGCGGTGAATCATATATTGTAATGGGTCGCAGCTGTGCGTCAGGAAGAAGAGAGAGCAACAAAGAGGAGAGACAATCACAAACTATCCCCAATTTTCTGTAACAAAATGCCGCAAACGCTTGCTAACAGTTTTGCTATTTCAGTTTGTTTTGCCGTGTTTCTTATTCCAAAATGTCGTTGGCTAATATATTTTGAATAAATCTCTTTTCAGCACTGTGTCGTTATATCAAGAAAATAACCGTAGTTTAATAATTGGATTTCTGATTTTCAGGAGCCAACAAGTGTTCAAGCTGTGGCCTGTGGTCACGATTTGGCCATAAATATCTCTGTATAGTCGTTGTTCTCTGAAACGTTACTGGTAACTTTCCATCAGAATTAGTTGCCAATAAACTTTGCTCTCTTGTAATAATGAAGTTCTTCACTGGGACTTAAATATCCTGTCAACGACAGAGTACATGGCAAAAAAACTTTATACAGTAGCACTTCCCTACCTCTTCCTTAATCGCACACTTCTCAATGCGACTGTGCTTTGTTCTAAATCGCATTAGATAGCAAGTTTGAGTTTCAGAGAATAGACTGAATTGTCTCGATATGAGAGAGAGAGAGAGAGAGAGAGAGAGAGAGAGAGAGAGAGAGAGCCTGATTCTCTGAGTGCCTGGATATGAGAGAGAGAGAGAGAGTGTCTCTGAAGTGCCTGGATATGAGAGAGAGAGAGAGAGAGAGAGAGAGAGAGAGAGAGAGAGAGAGAGAGAGTGCCTGGAGAGAGAGAGAGAGAGAGATTCTCTGAAGTGCCTGGATATGAGAGAGAGAGAGAGAGAGAGAGAGAGAGAGAGAGAGAGAGAGAGAGAGAGAGAGAGAGAGATTCTCTGAAGTGCCTGGATGAGAGAGAGAGCCTGGAGAGAGAGAGAGAGAGAGAGAGAGAGAGAGAGAGAGAGAGAGAGAGAGAGAGAGAGAGAGAGAGAGAGAGAGAGAGAGATTCTCTGAAGTGCCTGGATATGAGAGAGAGAGAGAGAGAGAGAGAGAGAGAGAGAGAGAGAAATTTTCTAGTGGTATAACTGTACATATATACTGGGAAGAAGTAAGCATTAGTTCCGCGTCCGGTATTTCCTTTAAAATCGACTTTTCCTATTTTGTTGCTTATCAAGAATTTACCGTTATTTTTTGTCGGTCGACTGTAATTAAACTCAGAATTGATTATTATGTCTTTGTTTGCTGGCCATCCTGGAATGCTATCGGGCATTGTTATAGGGGAATATATTGGTAAAAAGTGGTTTCTTTTATTTGGGGGTTGTCCGGGGGCCAGAGTCCCCCGGCTAAGTAACACAGCTTACTAGGTTAGGTTAGGCTAGGGTACGTTAGATTAGTATGATTTTCGTATTCACGGAACCGTTCCGTAGAAATACCGTGAAGTGTTCCAGCATCACAATTACGGTTACGGCATAAGCTGTGTTCACACCATGGGAGTCGCGTCGAGTCGGGCCACGTCCAGTCACAATAATTCATTTGATGCGATTCATTTTGACGAAACCCCGTTCACATCAAATGCGTCAACCTACTGCGTCAATACGTCAAGTCTGTACTCTTTTTTTTTTTTTATCTTTAAATTTCCAGTGTCACACTAGGTTTTTGTTGAGAATGGATGCATATTCCCTTGCTAAATTAATGTTGTGCTGTGGCTTTGTCGTCAGATGTAAAAATAAACCTCAAATCTGGGTGCATCATCTGAACAAATGACACGCTTAACTAATAATGACTGTTTAGATGATTATTGAGAGAAAGAGAGAGATCAAGGGATCGACAAAGTTATTTTTCCAAGGTAAAAAACCACTGGAATTTCCATTTCGTTACCAGGTATTTTTGGAGGAGAGCTCCACATCTAGTTTTGAGGTTTATACCATGTAAAAACCTTTAATATCAGGTTTTAATATATTAGACTATCTGAAAAAGTGGACTACCTAACCTAACAGTTTACATAATTATTAGGAAACATAAGCCTCTGGGTAGAAAGGGGATATTGATAATTTCAGCTATTTTTAGTGGCTAAGTTAGGTTAGCCTATAGTTCATGGTAACATACAAGCAAAATGTATTGTTCAAAGCATAATAAATGGTTCAAAGTGAATAAATGTCTTTTACCTGTACATGACATTGCAGCAGCAACTTCTTTTCATAAACTGACAATGGAGCCACGATCTCGGTGGTTGGGGTCACTGGCATCTTAGATAGCAGGGGGCTCCCAAAAAAGTTTATTAGCAGTTCGGCCAGCATACTTACAAACGGCACGCGGGACTCACTATGACTGACGTCAAAAATAGGCCCAGCTCTATTTGTGACTTGAAGCGATGCGACGAAATGTGACTCGACCCATACGGTGTGAACGGTTTCTTTCAAAAGCCAATACAAATCAGTGACTCAGGGTGCGTTCACACCAAATGCATCGCGTCGAGTCGAGTCACGTCAATTCATTTGATGCAAGTCATTTTGACTAAAACCTGTTCACACCAAATGCGTCAACTTAAGTCAAGTCTGAACTCCTTTTCATCTTATTTCTGCGACAGTGGCACAGTAGCTTTTTATGAGAATGGGTGCATATTCTCTTGGTGAAATTAATGCTTTGGTGTGGCTTTGGCGTTGCAAACGTAAAAAAAGTAAGCCTAGAATCTGGATGCATCATTTGAACACTAAGAGGCCACAATTTGGAAATTTCAACCATATGAGAGAGAGAGAGAGAGAGAGAGAGAGAGAGAGAGAGAGAGAGATCAACGAAGTTATTTTTCCATGGTTAAAAGAAAACACTGAAATTTCGAATATTTCATTACAAGTAATTTGGGGGAGAGCTCCACATTTACTTTTGAAGTTTAAACCATGTAAAAAACTTTAATATAAGGTTTTTAAACTAAATGAAAAGGAGAAAACCTGGTAACATAACATATTACATGATTATTATAAATGATAGGCTTATGGAAAAAAGGGATATTGATAATTTGGGCTATTTTGAGTGGCTAATTTAGGTTAGCCTATAGTCTATAGTAATATACAATCAAAATGTATTGCTCAAATCATAATAAATGGTTTAAAGTAAATAAAATTTTTACTTTTACCTGTGCATGACATTGCAGCAGCAACCTCTTTCCACAAAGTGGCAATGAAGTCACAATCATGGGGTCACTATCATAAACAGCAGGCCGCTCCCCAACCAAATTTATCAGTAGTTCGACCAGCATATTTCCATTTGGCACGTGAGACTCACTATGACTGACGTCAAAAATAGGTCCAGCTCTGTTTGTGATTTAACTCGACGCGACGTGACGTCACTCGATGCATTTGGTGTGAACGGTTTCTTTCAAAGGCCCACAGAAAGCAGTGTTAAACTGGGTTGGCGATTCACGGTGAGTCATGAATTAGCCTGACTCGACGCGACGCGACTCGACGCGACGCATTTGGTGTGAACGCACCCTCAAAACTGGGTGGACCATTCATGATGTGTCAAAAATTATCGTGACTCGACTCGACGCGACTCCCTTGGCGTGAAGGCAGCCTATCGTTACAGCATATTGGAAACCTGGTTAGTGTGTTAGTTTTCCATTTATACCTGTGCATACCCAGCTTTCATTATACAGGTTAATTACATGCAATACGTTCGGGTGTCATTCTTTGATAATTTTTATCATTTATGTGGTTTCAGAAGGCTAAGTAGAGAAGTCTTGAATAACATTTGATTGTTAGCATCATAATTATTGGTTTTGTAGTTATTAGCCTATACGCATATTAAAAAAAAAAACTTAAATCACTTATTTTCCTTTTATTTAATGAAATATTTTAAAAGTTAGTGCACAAAACGGCAGGTTAAGTTTGGTTATTGTATTATTTTCGAATAACTTATGCGGTACCATAGCACAGGTTAGCCTAGTCACTATCCTCTATCCTTTTTCGCATTGAAATGTGGTCACGAGAATATTGTATTTGGATGTGGTCTGCCACAGAGAACATTTAGGCTAGTTTTCTTGGGAGGTCGGGGATTTTAAATATGAAATAAAGTCAGGGTTTTAACTTTAGTTTTAACGCGATTTTTATTAAAAATAAATAGGAAAGAACATTGTACAGTATTTGGATGCGTGTAGGTTTTTAAAATGAAAACATTAGGAAACAAGTGATGATAAATATATTAGGCTTTTCTTATAGATGCAATGAATATTAATTTACGTCAGAAATGGTTGATTAACCCTCACAACCATGCCTAATTTTAGCAATAATGGGTATTACTGTGGGATTATCTTATTATAACTGGCGTCACAACACCTAGGTTATTGACGCCGTATTACACTGTGAGAAACGACAAATTTGGAGTCAGGTCAAGTTTTTCTTGGGAGGTGGGGTCCCCAAAGGTGAACAAATAAAGCAAAGCAGTCAAGGAATAACGTTTGCTTATCATTTGCAGCATCCTAGGTTGGAATCTGATGGCCTACAGGGTTAGGATGCAACCCTGTATGTGGCTATATGATTTATAGCCCCCTACGTTAGGTTAGGTGGTGATCCTTCAACTCCCATACTGGTAAATCCCAGCATCACCGCCCAGAAATTCAAATTTTCATTCCGTTTACCCATTATTACTAGAAATATTTATAGGGAGTGTAATGGGTTAATTACCCTTTCTAGTGGAATCAAATTCTGATTGGCCTAAATCACATTAAAGCTATGAGAAAACCCATACAATATTTAGTTGTACTTGTCCTACAAGTTATAGTGAAGGCAATATGATGAAAGTCGTACTTTTTGTTTAAACATATTTTCCTTTAGTAAGAAAATCTTAGCAAATGATTAATAACCAAGTTTGATCTTCGTTTATTTGTGGATCATCCTTGGCTTAACGTTACCGTGTATGGTTATTGCACATGAATGCTGTGAAATTATTTTCCAAATATATCAATCAATGATGGATTTTGGGTTGTTAGGAGACCTTGCAGGTTTTGAGCTGCAGTCATGATTTTGCCATGTTGGTCTCTGTGTGATGGTAGCTTCCTCCAAGATTATCAGTAGCTTAACATAAATAAAATTTGCTGTTTTTAGGATTGTGAAATGCCCTAACTGCTGAAATTAGATTTCTTAGAAAGCAATTTTGAATATGAAATAGCCAGGGATTTTCTGGTTGTTTGGATTTGATTTTTATGAATGACTAGAAGAGTGCTGCATGTGGATATATGGATTCTAAAAATATAAAATTTCCAAAGTAATTTGTATTCTATGGTATAAAAACTAGAACCTTTTGTGTAGAAGTATTCCTTAGCACAAGAGGGAAATGGGCATTGATGTGCTTGTTAACAAAGTGGTTAATTGGTGGCAGTGCAGTCAGACAGGGGTGGTGTAGCTGCCCATTCACCAAATGTAAGCCAGCACTTTTTCCTTTGGCATCAGGGACTGTACAGAGTGGCTGACTTCAGTTATGACAAAAATCTTGTTTGGAAATTACTTAATTTTTTTGTAAATACAAACAATTGCCTTTTATGTAAGAGTACCCTTCAGTGCAAGCTAGAGAGTTGTTGGATTTTACTGGTGGTTACAGGGGTGAGTGGGGATATACCCCACACTCATTGCCCTCTCTTAACACTTATTTTTCGGCCAAGACCAAGTGAGGATGTCTTAAGCACTCCTTCGGACAACTGAGCTGAATTTGTCTTTTTGTTTTTGAGTGTTTTGGCTGACCCGTGCACTTCCTGCTCACTCTGCGGTGCCTAGTCTGCAGACAATGCATGTGTGCAAGTAGCCTCCCAAGTTACACCTGGTTGAGCCTACAATGCCTAATACTAGTCGGTGAATCCTCATGCACTTGCCAACAGAGGTTTAACTGCAATGGAAACACACTCCCCACCCCCATTAGTCAATTACAGCTGGAAATTTTATTTTGAGGATAGGTTCTCCTCAGCGTTGGTGTTTTTAATAGTAGCTTTGGTCCGGATCAGATGGCACGGTTCCTGGAGTGGATACGGAAGCAGATTAGCTTTCCTGGGTGCAGTGAAGCCAATGACTGGTTATGCACAGTGGGTTGTCACCTGTACTTTTCTAGCATGAACAAGTGAGTTAGAGCTACCCTCTCATTTTGTGTGTACTATACAGTCATCGGACTGTGTGCACATTGACAGGGTTTGCAAGTGACAGGCCTCCTTTTGCAGTACAGTATACACTACTGACTAGTGTAAGACAGATCTGTTTATATGTGACTTTGTTACACCCAGGTGTACTAGCGGTTCACCACAGATCTGTAGTTGTTTTTCACACGATACAGCTTCACCCACTTTCCTTGAGCAGCCACACTTAACCTATGCTTCTCCTGAAGTTCACAGAGTTGGGTCACACTGCCCTCACAGTCTGTGTGTGTAGTGCTTTACATGCACATCCAAACAATGTCTGAACTACCATTCTCTGTGGTATGACGCTCATGAGAGATGCTGTAGTTAGTTTCTTAGCACTTGCATGCTAGCATATATGGACATGTAGCATTAATTCAGTGAGGTTACAAGGTAGCCTAAGTTCGTCTACTAGTACATGCATGCTAGTGCATGTGAATATGTTTGCAGCATTAGTTTGGTCTCCATTACTCGTACAAAATTCTACAGATTTTTCATACCACACCCAAGATTGTTATGTGCAGGTGTACGGTTTGTTGGACCATGATTTTGAGCGGCTTTGCTAGCATTTTTTTTTTTTTTGGCCAATTGGCGCCATTAGGTTCAATCATCCATGTCCACAGTCTGAAAGAGAGCTCATTATGGCAACTGGTTTGTTACCTTCTCTTTTTAGGAGGAATTCAGCCCTTGCTTTAGGGAATCTGTTAATCCCGGAGGTTTACTTCCTTTCAGAAAACCCTTCAGCAGTGTAGATATAATTTCTCTCTTTGAAAGCTTGTTGATTTCGAGGAAGTAACCACACCTCTTTTGTGGAAACCTATTATGGAAGGAGTTTTCGGATCTTTCCTAGATAGTGACCCGAAGTAGTCTGATCTTAGATAATGACCCCCAAGAAATATCAGTCCTAGATGGTGACCCCAAGAAAATATCAGTCCTAGATGACGACCCCCAAGAAAATATCAGTCCTAGATGACGACCCCCAAGAAAATATCAGTCCTAGATGATGAGCCCCAGGAAAATATCAATGTTAAAGTAAAACACTTTTTATTAAAATACTTTTATCAAATTTTATTTAAGTAAAAGGTGTAAAATACAAATTTTCAAACAATATTTTAATCAAAGGGGTACAAAAGGGAAATATAAGTGAACAGATTCTCAAGACAATCTATCCTGCCACATGAATTTATTTAAATCGGTCTAACAGTTCGTGTTTACATCCACGCACGGGTTTTGTGATTTTTGTTTATTCCAATAAGATTCGATTACTTGTGTATGCACCAGAGTTTGGCAATCAACAAAATTAACTGAATGATTGTTCTATGCATGAATCCATGGTTTGATATACTTCAGTACACTTTCCATTGATCAATATGCATAGTGGTGCCAGGAAGAACTACGAATGATATTATTGGAATTAAAGCTGTATTATCTCTTTTTCCTACAATCTATATGAATACTTGTGAAGTGTCATGCTTCCACCTACCATTCCAAAAACCCATATATGTGTAGAAGGTGCTCTTCCTCTATGATGCTTAGGCTTATGTGAAAAAATACTGAGAACAAACTTCTCGACAAAAGCTGTAACAGTCAAGAAACTTATTTTTATTCACGCCCACAAGATGCATAGCTAGTTTTTCTTGCGTTTTTTCTGTCCACAAATAAAAACAGTGTATCCATTGCTTAAAAGATAACCGTGATTTTGAAAAGGAGGGGTTTGTGGATTGAGGTGGTACTTTTGTATCGCAAGCAGTTTTTGTTTTGGCACTTCCAAATAAACCCATCAAGGCACTTTGTTGCTCTTGTCCAATTCATATCTGTGTTACAAGAGACGCACTTCATTGTATTTCTAATTTAGCTGTTTTACTTTAGCCAATCAATAACTGTCAAGTTGTCTGCAGCATTTACCAAAGACTGCACTACATGTTGATATGTATCACTTGCCATTACATGTGGAAAAAAGTTTCATTTAGATCAAGCTACAACCAATTTAACTGTTTGAGGTTTAACACCTGAAAGAATGTCTTAAAATAACATAATACTTTCCTAGATAACAACCCCCCCAGAGCCTTGTTGGGGGTCACTATCTAGGAAAGATCCAAGTTGTCTTTATGGCTTTCTCTGAAGGTGAAGCATTTGTTCTGATTGCTGTGGTTGTGGCTTCCTTGTGGTGCTGTGGCCCAGGTTATCAGTTTAATCTGCAGATCAGAAGGCTCCATGCCATCCAGCACAGTGGGAGTTGGCCTAGTAGTGCATATGATGGCTCCTCCAGTGATAGCAATGACAAACCTAACTTATGACATTTCTCTTGCTAAGAAGTGAGCAATGCTTGAGCAAGGGGTAGGAAGGAAATCACTGTTTTCCTTACTTCTCCTGCTTATCATAGAGTTCTTTCCCATCCTCCTCCTCTTCACCTTGTCCATCTTTCTTCTTGAAAAGAAAAAGAAGAAAGTAGTAATAGTCCAAAAAGACCTCTCAGAAGAAGCTCGACAAACTCTGAATGAGCGACCTTCCCAGTCTCAGGGAAGCAGTGGTGTTAAACCAACTATGGGTGATTCAGACATCGTAAGTAGAGCTGGTACCAGTCTTCCTGAGCATGCAGTAACCCCTCCCCGGCCCACCCTTTTGGACAAGAGATTTGCTCCTCATGCATTCATCACCTGAAACACATTCAGTTAAAGCCAGCACAGTTATGAGGTTCACATGCAACAGGCCCTCGACTTGGTACTCACCAGTACCAGGATGATGAGTTTGTCTGTGATTATGCTGCTCCCCACCCAGCCTGTCACACACCACAGAGTTGCACTCGCACAATGGCTAATGTACCCATTCACTATACCCTGTTCTAGTTCTAGTGTCACTGAACATAGGGAGTCATTTGGTTGACCACAACTCCAACTCCTTTCCAGGTACTGGTCTCCCTCACTGCATGTACATTAACCATAACTGGCTGTACCGATTGTGCCACTATCCCATGAGTGGGCTCCAGAACTGATATAGGACTCGGGAAGTACCACTATTTTGTCTGCAGTAGGAATGTCATACAGCTAAGGCTCTATGCTTAGGTCAGCAAGAAGCTCCATAGGTGTTCATGAGAACATCCACCCTGCTTTCAGCTTGGGCCAGTTCATGTGGTATACACTGGTTGTTCTGACCACCTATTTGCCTTTTGTCACAACCTGGGGATTGAGATCAACTATGAGAGTCTGTTCTCATCCCCAAGCAGCAGACAAACCACCTAGGCACTTTTTTTCTTGTCAACCACCTCAGTTTTGGCAGATCTCCTTTGCCACCTGTTGTAATTGAGGAAGCTTGTTCCTCACTTGCATTTCCCTCTGCACCAGCTTTGATGAAAGCCAAAGCGGCATCAGGACAATCCTCATCTGCACATCAACCTTTTGGGAAGAGAAGCAGTGCTGCTTTCCCTGTAATTCCAAGATTCGTAAAGTCATTTTATGCTGTTGTTGAATGACAGCATGTACATAGTGACTCTGTTAGCAAGCAGGGTGAAAAGGAGAGTTCCTTTACCCTTGTCAGCTGGTGAAGCAGATACATGAATAAACAGCCTGTCACACTGTGAAGTTGTTAGCTAGATACATTCCAGGATTGAGGAATGTTTAGTAAACCAAGCCAGCTACCAAAGTAATATAGCAAAGACTATAGCCAGTTTCATTTCATCTGTCCAGTCACCAACGTAGGTTGGTAGATGTGGCAATATGCATGGCTAAATCTCAATTGGCTGAAATATGACAAATTTTTAAGTAATTTGTATTTTACCTAATATACAAACCTGAGGTCTTTACACAGAGGGTTTGCTTGGGGAGGGCAAACCCAGCTTGGTCTTAGCCTTGGTGTTTATTCGATTTTTAGAACAAACCATGCTATTTTTAGGAGTGTTCTCAACCTCGTTTTATCGAACATCCCTATTCTACATCTTTTTTTCTGTTTGTTCTGAAGCGTTGTCTCTCTGAGCAAGCCGAGTTTGTTTTTTTCAACTACACAATTACTTGGAATCTTACTTGGAATGTTGTAACATTTTAGTCTTTCAGATGATGTAGAGATTGAGAGGCATTGAGATGGAGGAGGGTTCTCTTGGTACAGTGTGGTGGTTTCATAACCCATCACACAAGACCTCTGCTTGCCTTCCAGCATGGATTCCCCCTCTCTCTTGACATGAGGAAGAAGTAGAGATTGATGTTGCAGTGACAGAATTTCTGTTTTTGGTTAAGAAGTAGGAATAAGATGCTAAGACTGCTTTCCTCCCCATATGTGGCTGCTGGTGGGGAGTGCAATTAAGACTTAAGGGTCATTTTACAGTGACTAAAATCTGGGTCGTAGATGTCCTTCGGTAGGATATCAACTTCCCTTTGAGTTCCTACCACTCCTCATTAACCATCTGGTCCATGTCCACAAGTCTATTCTGGCTTGTTGAAGTTTCCCCTGTGGGAAAGTTAAAAGTTATACTCTGTGAATACATTGTGGGAATTGCACAGTCCAGTTCCCAATTTCTACAACTGGCCCTTGTTTCTGTAATCAAAGATACAAAATTTTTCTTCAGTAATACACCTGAATGCTTATACTGTATATACAAACAACCCTCACACCTTTTTTAAATCATAAACATGCTAATTTATGTTTGTCACAAGACTAACAGGGAGATCTCGTTGTTCTGTTTTCTTACGCCTTTATCTTTCAGCCCTTGAAGATACCATCCACTCTCCCACCAATTGTTAACCTTATTATGATCACCCAAATGATCAGATATTCTGATAGCTCCTCATAGAACTCAAACCCACGGGTTTTTCCCAATCCGTTGGCAACCTCCCTAAGAGATTCCCTATGGCCCACCCTCTTATGCAAGGGAAGTGGGCCATCTTCTTTGTGAATACAGAGGACTACTGCTCTCACCAGAACTTCCATTCAGACTTCATCTATCTTCATCAAACCAAGCTCCTGTCAGTCACCTTGGTGAATGGCTTGCTGCATGAAAAAGGCCTTCAGATGGAAGGGCACTGACCTCTTTTGGCTGAGCTGTCTATGCCAGTTATGAGCTTTGTTCAGCCTTGCCCTCCTGGGACTTCGGTTTCTGGAGAGGGACATCCTCTGTAGCTTACTTTGGCTCCATAGAACCCAAGAAAAACCTCAGACTGAAACCTCACATGTAGGAGTGTTGTTCCTTGAAATATCTTGGAGAGCATCTAGGCCTTCTTGTCTGGTACCAAGTGTTGGAATCACTCTTATCTTCATTAGTTCTTTGGTTTGTGATCAAACTCAGGAATTGTCAAGATGACACGAGACATAAGCTTTTGTTTCCCCTCCCTGGGATCTGTAAGGGGTCCAGACAAGAGGTCTTGGTGCCCAGTGTGAGCTTTGTATTCCACTGAGTAGGATTGGACCCCTATATCAAGAATGCTAATGCATTTTGCTAGTACTGTACTGGCAAACACAAGAAGTAGGTTTTTTAAACACCTTTCTTTCTGGCTTTATAACATATTAGATAAGCTTACAACATTATTGATAACAGTCATTCATATAGCTCAGGTGAAAACTTATGAAGTCGGGGCACAGATCCCTGACAGAGTAATTTTTTGGTACACTGGTGATGAGGGCAGATATTTGCATTGTAAGGGTGTCAAATCACCTCTCCTTTCTAGGGTTTCTCTCTTCATACATACATTAATCACGTCATATATGTTACTAGTTGATATTTCAGATTCTTTATGTATCTCATTGTATGCATCATAGCACAGCCTGTCCACCAATGTATATACTTGCCTTTTACATGTTCAGTAACACATTATATATGTCTTTTTATGCCTATTACCAAACAAACTTCGTATGTACGCTGTGGGGGGCCTCAGGTTGCCCGCTACCTTTCCGTCCGCTTTCTGTATTACAAATACCTGTCGAGAATAATAAAGGATCAGTCTTTCACTTCTGACATTTCTTGAACCTCACACTGGTGACCCCAGAAAAGGAACAGGTAGCGAGGTTTTGGCCCAGCCATTAATGGACTAAATACGGCTGCAGCCTACCATCAGAGAGCCTTTAGCAGACTAACTACAGTGCAAAGTTTAGGCCTCTGATAGCTCCCTCCCTGGCAGAAACCGTGCCATTAACGAACTAAATACGTCGTACCCAAAAAGGGCAAGTTTTGGCACTTCATTTGACCACCCGAACATTTGACCATCCGAACAATCAACACCATTAACGGACTCAATACAGTGCATTTTCCTGCATTTTGGTGCGTGAGTAGTAAAGATGTCAGAAGCTGAATCCCAATGTGAACCCGCAAGCATCGTCTGTACGCCTCTCTCGCCAACAAAGCCAGACAAGGTCAAACTTCCCCCATTTTCGTGGCAGAACACAGCATTATGGTTCCTGCGCGCAGACGTGCACTTTTGCATGGCGCGCATCTCAAACAGTGCTATCAGATCTGACATCACCATGACGGCGCTCCCAGAAGAGGTGTTCAACAGAATCTCCCCCTGGCTCGACGCACAACCGGACAAGGTCACATACGTGGCCTTGAAAGATAAACTGATGCAATCTTACTCCATGCCTGTGACAGAGAGCGCGCAGCACGCACTCGACCTATTATCCCAGCCCCTCGGGGAAGCATCACCCAGGGAAGCTTGGGACGAACTATAGGGGTTGGTAACACTACCAGGGTGCGACGAAAACGGGAGGAGAAGAATGATAGATTTAATGTAATCTTCCTTCAGCTCCTCCCGCAGGAAGTTAGGCACCAAATAAAGGATGCAGACACCCTCTTCATTGGACGGGTCGATATCGTACTCGGCTAGCACTCTCCTAGGCCCGCGTTCGATTCCCCGGCCGGCCAGTGAAGAATTAGAGGAATTTATTTCTGGTGACAGAAATTCATCTCTTGCTATAATGTGGTTCGGATTCCACAGTAAGCTGTAGGTCCCATTGCTAGGTAACCAATTGGTTCTTAGCATTGTAAAATAAGTCTAATCCTTCAGGTCAGCCCTAGGAGAGCTATTAATCAGCTCAGTGGTCTGGTTAAACTAAGGTATACTTGACTTTTTTGTTCGACATGGCTGCCTTAGTCGGCGACGCCCAGAAACTACACGAGGCCACCAAGGCCTCGAAAAATGCCACCGCCCTCACAGCTGCCACCCTGGGAGCTGCAGCCTGATGGATAAGAACAACGACGACGACGGAAACAACAACACTGTTTACAGAAAGACACCACTCAGGGAACACAGGACATGGTCAAACCTGGCGTGGTGCTTCTTCCACAGAAAGTTCAGAACCAAGGCCAGAAACTGCAGGCCTCCCTGTTCCTTCAAAAAAAAAAAAACTACAATAGCAGCCACAACTAACAACTGTGGCCATGAAATCCAACTACCCCTGACCAGCAGGTTTCTTCATCAGAGACGAAATTTCCGAATGGTGCCTGCTGGTAGATACGGGGGCAATGCAGTCTGTCTTCTCGCCATCCAGGGAAGGTTTAGAAAAAATACCTGACTCGACACCCGCCCTCATAGCAGCAAACGGAACTCCCATCCGCACGTATGGCACGACGACCCGGACTATCTCAATTCTGGGACGCAGATACCACTGGCCTTTCATCATCGCGGATGTAAAGTTACCCCTGCTGGGCGCACATTTCCTAGGACATCACAGACTTCTAGTCGACGTCGCAAGACAACGCCTCCTTGACACAGGCACACATTCATTGCAACAAAGAGCCCTCTCCAGTGCCACTACCTTAACTCACCACAACCCCACTGCTGCCCTCAGGTTGACAACGGATGCCAGCAACATCGCCTGTGGCTCAGTACTCGAGCAGCTTGTGAACGGCACCCCCCAGCCCTTAGCCTTCTTCAGCCACAAGTTTTCACCAGCAGAGACCCGCTACAGCGCCTTCGACAGAGAGCTGCTGGCTATCTACCAGGCTGTGAGATGCTTCAAGTACCTGCTGGAGGGGACCGAATTCACAATCCTGACAGATCACAAACCCTTGGTTGGTGCACGCATTTGCAAAGCCAGGAGATGCGTGGTCTGCAAGGCAACAGCAGCACCTGACCGCCATCTCTGAATTGGGGTGCACCATCAACTACGTCCCTGGCAGGAAAATCCCGGTGGTCGATGCCCTGTCAAGGGTAGAAATCAATTCCCTTCACCTTGGCATTGATTACGAAGACCTGGCAAGAGAACAAGTAGCAGACCCAGAGACGGCAGACTACAGGACAGCAGTGATGGCTCTTAAGTGGAGGAATACATGCCCTTAGCAAGCTCGAACACAACTCTCCTCTGCAGCACCAGCACAGGCCGCCCACGCCCCTTAATACCCACTTTGAGGAGAAGGCAGGTGTTTGACATAGTCCACTGCCTCTCCCATCCATCAGGATGCACAACGGCGCGCCTCGTGACTAACAAGTTCGTCTGGCATGGCATCAACAAGGACATTCGCTAGTGGGCAAGGAGCTGCATCCCATGCCAGGCAAGCAAAACGTCCCAGCACACAGAGTCCGGGGTCGGCAACTTCCCCGAGCCTCGTCAGCGTTTCGGCCACATCCACATAAGACATCATCGGGCCCCTTCCGCAATTGAGAGGAGCCAGATACCTCCTGACAATCATAGACCGTTCCACCCGCTGGCCCGAGGCAACCCCTATGGAGGAGGCATCAACAGCACCATGCACAGAGGACCTCCTCCTGTTGGATCAGATGTTTTGGAGTGCCAGACAGTATCACTACGGACAGGGGTCCAGCCTTCCTATCAGAGCTCTGGGTCTCCTTGGCACACCTGATGGGTACAACTCTACACAGCACAATGGCCTACAACCCCACAGTGAACGGCATGGTTGAGAGGGCGCACCGCTCTCTTAAGGCAGCTCTCATGGCACGCTGCACCGACGAGAGGTGGAAGGAACAGCTGCCCTGGATCCTGCTGGGTCTCCGAACCGCACCGAAGGCAAATGGTGATGCCTCCCCTGCTGAGAAAGTCTACGGGGAGACACTGGCCATCCCCGGAGAATTCTTCCCGCCATCGGCCGATGGCGCTGACACACCCCTCCTGAGGTTGAGGGAACTCGCACAGAAGTTCGAGCCCTGCCATAAGACCTTCACCGACAGAACCACCACCTACAGCCCACCCACGTCTTCATCAGGGTGGACGCCTGTCGGCCCCCCTTAACCAGGCCCTACAGGGGGCCCCACCGAGTCATCAGGCGGGCCGCCAAGGCATACCTCCTTGACATCTACAGGTGGGAAGACTGGATCACCAACGACAGGCTGAAGCCGGCATTCCTGTTGGACAGGAAAGTACGCAAGGAAGAAGGCAGGCGCCCCAGAATTCCCCCTCGGTATCTCCCCGCAAACACACCCCCTCCCCCAACAAAGCGGGGTCCGGGGCAGCCCAGGAAACACATCGAGCCAACCCCAGATGTCAATTCTACCCCACGTCCACAGTTCTCCAGGAGCAGGGCCCCACTCTGACTGCCTCAGTGTCTGCGTGAATAATGTTATTGTCATCCAATAATTGCTCCTCTAATCATTGTCTTGGGGGAGGGGGTGTATTTGTAAGGGCGTCAAATCGCCTCTCCTTTCTTGCGTTTCTCTTTTCATACATACTGTACATTAATCAAGGCATATATGTTACTTGTTGATATTTCAGATTCTTTACATATCTCATTGTATGCATCATTGTATGGCCTGTCTGGCGATATATATACTTGCCTTTTACAGGTTCTGTAATGCATTATATATGTCTTTTTATGCCTGTTAACTAACAACCTTCGTATGGACGCAGTGGGGACCTCAGGTCGCCCGCTACCTTTCCATCTGCTTTCTGTATTATAAACACCTGTCGAGAATAATAAAGGATCAGTCTTTCACTTCTGACATTTCTTGAACCTCACAGCAGCTTCAGACCCCCTTTACCTCATCCTACATAAAGGACTTTACCTACAGGCTTCCACCTTACCCCTGGGCCCTGAAGTGGCAGCTACTCGGGTAGTGCAAGTGCCCAAACCCTTTCATATAGAAAGCTTCTTGCCAAAGGTACTAGGAGAGCATTAGGAAAGGTCAAATGGTAGAGTGACTGGTTTCTCTGCATTCCTCCAGCAGCTCGGCCTGAGTATGTGCTGGACCTGGTTCAGTTGTAAGTGGCTACTCAATCGAGCAACCAGTCTCAGTGCTTTGACAACTAAAATGTGACTCCCTCCCCCTCTTCTTTTTAACATGGGGATGGGACAGTGGTAGCGCTATATTCCGATTGCAATACATAGCTGCCTTCAGACTTGGGCAACCCCTTGCGAGTAGTGCATGGTTCTTCAATCCTTTCCTGACTTGAGGCTCTACACCCTTACTTAGTCTCAGGATCTTACCACTGTGATCCCTATGCCAGACTGTGTTGGATGTTACAGGAGTCATTGCATCCCTTCCTTGTTTTCACAACTGGGATCATGGCATTTCTAAGTGGGTAAACTCTGCTTCCATTCAGTTGACCAAGTCAATTTCCCACCCAAAGAGTAGGTCTCCTATCTCAAAGATGATGGTATGTATTCCTGTAGGAACAATTATAAAATTGTAAAGTAATTTGTATTTTTCTAAGGTATACAAACCAGACCCTTTCATTACAGTTCTCACTGCAAACACCCTTCTTGTCCCCTGAGACCAAAGGAAAATGTACATAATTAAGAAGGTCAGCAAGGGGTATTCCCCCAGTCAACCACCAGTTAACCACCTTGTTACCAAGTTCAACAACCATCTCCACCTCATGTTGAAGGATAATCTTATATCAAAGGACCTGGTTTGAATGCATAAGAAAAAATTTGATATTTTGTGTTTTCCATCAATTTACCAAAAATGCCTTGCCAAACATTGTTGCCCTGGCTAAAAAGGGGAGGAATATTTTTTGTGGTTTAAGAGAAAGATAGGTATTTCTTTGCCAGTAGCATTAGTAGTTTAGATGGGACACCCCTTTATATCTTATAATTAATGTCGACCAATGAGGGAAAGCCTGATTTTTGGATGGGCGAAAACAAAAACGAAATACAGTTACATTTAACCTATCCCAGTGCTAGACCCTTACCTGATGACCCCAAACTAACCTAATCTAGGGAACATTAAATAAATAATAGGGTTGTCACCTAACCTAATGTAACGGAGGGTGCCAAGGCCTTACCTAGCCCAAGGGCATTAACCTCTTGGACCCCACCTTAACTAACCAAACCTAGGGCACTGTGAAATAAGATTACAGTACAATAAAAGGGATGTGACCTACTCAATCACACCTACCCTAGCATAACCTGTGTCACCAGGTCCTTACCTAGTGGATGGTGTTCATTTTAAAAACTTTCTGTAAACCTTGCCATAATGAGAACCAGAATTCGCAGAAATACTTCTTTTGCATTTTTCCCCCGCCCAAAAAACACTGCTTTCCCAAAATCCTGCTTGTTGAGACATAGGCCTAGAACAAAATAACCAGCTAAGTTTCAGCATTGCCCATGTATCCATATTTTCAGATGAATATAGACTAAATATTCTAAATATGCTAGCCACCCTTATCCATAATGCACTGTGACAACAATTCCGGGGGCACCACTTGCATTAACATTGCAGCATAAACAAAGAACTTAGAAAAATTCCAAGTGGGTAACATTTGTCATTAAATATCTTCATTACAGTAAATTTGCAGTAGATTTTCGTATGATTTATGTATTAGTCCAAGTGTGTAACAACATTTGTCAGTAAATATCTTCATAAGAGTAAATTTGCAGATGTTCGTATGATTTTCGTATTAAGCATATTGAGGAGAATTAAAGCAAAAAACTCCAGAATCTAGACCTGTATAAAAGTAAACGTATACTGCACTTGTTTTGGTCCCCCTCCCTAATCCAAACCCAGGTTTCCCACTTTGATCTCCTAGAGTTCTTGGATATGGGTTGTTGGGGGATTGTGGTACTTGAACGTAATTGGTTGGATTTTTGGGGTTTTCTCATATATGATCATTATTTTTTTCTGAACCTAAAATACACAAAGCTTCATGCGGACCCGTTTTTAAAAATTGCCCGATTTTTTTTTTTACTCCGCTAGCCTATCAAATGACCATCCGATGGGGAAACTCGCTTGCATGAACATAGAAAAGGAACTCGGGAAAGAGTTTGATTGTGATACAATATTCAACAGTAAATACCTCGGTAACGGTAAATAGTCCATAGATTTTCGTGTCCGTTTCATATTTAGCATATTAAGAAAACTTGTGGGTAATTTTTCGGAAGACTCCAGCCAGCCATTTCCAAAGGTGCCAGCTAGCCATTTTTGCATGAAAAACCATTTTGGATTTTTCATGCAAAAATGGCCAGAAATGATAAGGTAGTAAAGAACCTAAAAATACCAACCTAACGTAAACTAGGGGTGTTTACTGGTTACAATTTTGCCGTATTAGTTATGGAGGGGGCTGGTATTGTCTTACCTTACAAGTCCTTATTTTTCTCTGCTATTAGGCATTTGCGAAGGTTATGTATTGAGAAGAAATTTTTTGTTTTGATGTGATTTACCCAAGAAAAATATAAATTATAAAGCTGGAGGTGGCAGGAGTCTAACGAAAAATAACCAACTTGTTCCAGCATCTTGAGCTGGCACTCAAGTAAACAAGTACTGCAACCTTATAAGACTTTATCATGGGAATATAAGATTTATTTTACAAGGTAGGACAGAAAGAAAATTACGTACCTTGAGCAGATGACATGGTTGGGCCCGAGTGACCGCCTAGGTGAAGCCCAAATTGACATGATTTTTGGCCCACCTTTCACTAAGTGGCCACGCAAACAACATTCCCACTTATATATAACACAGTCTCCCATCACTAATGAAACGCCGAATGATTTCACCGTTACTAAGCGAAAATCGTAATTTTCATTTCCGAGCCTATGCGTAACTTCACGATTAATGTTGGCGTTACTTAGAGGCACTCAAAAGTCAAAACTACAAGGAGCAGACCAAGTACACATGGAAATTAGCAAGGACAGGTAAACATTTCGTGATCCTTGAAATTGCTTGAATTCTCCCATCTTTAGTTTTCTTCACTGCATCTCTAAAAACTTTTTTGCCAAGCAGCAAAAACGTCTCAGTATGTTAACCAAAAGAAATTTTTTAAAATAATAATAATAATAATAATAATAATAATAATATAGAATATGCTGTGCAAAGTTGTAGATACTGGAGCCTCCAGAATGCATACCACTTCTAAATATATATACTGTATATATAGTTTTTGTATTAACCTCTCTCTCTCTCTCTCTCTCTCTCTCTCTCTCTCTCTCTCTCTCTCTCTCTCTCTCTCTCTCTCTCTCTCAACTTTACATCTACATCCGATCAACTTTCATAGACTTCTCACATTACTCTGCCTTTACACCAGATCATTCATTTTCCCTCGCAAGAATATCTGGAGAAATTGGACAGTGGATGTTATAATTAGTAAGGTAATAAGTAAATGGAAGTGGTCGATTCAAGTAGGTATTTTGTCGAAAATGTAATGATGATAGCTGGATCAAAGAATGGTTTCAACAGTGTTTATTTCTCACATGTATATGTGATTTTAAGTGATATATTCAGTTGCTTTGATTATAATATGTGCATTTGGTTACCTTGTATGTCGAATTAGTACCATTCGGAAATGACCCATTTTGCTTGAACTAAAACGCAACCTTGGAGCCCTTGCGTTGTCCCCTGTCAAAAGGACCACACCTATATTGGTATTATTTTCTCTTATATCCTACAGGACTTTAACTTAACTTTAATATCCTACACACTCGCGCACAAAGTAATTATCATCGCCTCCAAAGCCGTGTGGCGAAAAGGGCCTCTGAAATGTCACCTCCTTTCCCGCTTCCTTTCTTCAGTCTTGCTGTCCAACCTCTTTAATTATTACTTCATAGTGCAACTGTCAGATTTCTCCCATTTACGCCTTTAGATCCTTGTATTTGCCTGATTATCTGGTTCGCGTAATCTTGCTGTCCAACCATTCCAAAGTGCCCCAGTGCTTGCTTGGCAGCCTAAATTTCATAAAAGTCATAAAGATGCTTTCCAGCAAAAGTTCATTTATTATTCTGCACTGATAGAGAGGACACCATAACCGAATAGTGCAAAGAGGTATTCTAACTTTAATTTTTTTCTCTGCATGTCACTATACGAGTACATTATTTCCTCTTAGAGTGAAACCAAGGGTCAGTTTTCTGCAGCATTCATAGCACGCTCATCAGTAGTTATAGTTCGTCATTTATTTGATGTATTATAATCCTAGTGATTTTAATTGTACACGTCATAGAATATATTGTTACACCATATCAAGTCAGTTACATTTTATTGAACGGAAATTTTATTATTTTTGTCATATCTACTATATATATATACACACACAATATATATATATATATATATATATATATATATATATATATATAGAGAGAGAGAGAGAGAGAGAGAGAGAGAGAGAGAGAGAGAGAGAGAGAGAGAGAGAGAGATTATATGTGCGTATACACATTTGTATTGGGAGATTGCATAAAATCAATATATTAATACAGTAAACTTTTTGTACCGTACATTTGTTTTTATAATTTTTCAAGCGAAATTCCTCACTTCTTTTCTTCTCATTTAGTTACTTCCATCGTGCTAAGCACTTAATAAATTTTTGTGCTTCTTCCTTATGGAATCGGAGCTTTGAAAGTTGAATTACGTACTGACAATTTGAAAGTTGAATTACGTACTGACAATCATGCGGAGGAGTTTTCATCCAGTTAACTAAAATGGCTGAAAATCCGACGATTTCTCAGTTGAACGCAACCGATCCCGACCATTACCTCTGTACCCTTTGTCTTTTCCCTGCACCGCCTTTTTTGTGTATTATTTTTTTTATTTTCTTTTATTATGCTTTCTCCCCCCTCTCTCTCTCTGCTTCCCCTCCCTCCCCCATTCTCACTAACAACTCAAATGTTTCGAATAACCTATCAACAAATCTCCCCCTCCCGTCAGACCATCTGTGAATTAGCCATTCAATCACCCTTGTGTGTGTGTGCGTGTGTGAGTGTGTATGTGCGTCTCTGTGTATTTGAGAGAGAAAAGGCATAATTAGGGTCCAGGGTGGGTGGATGTAGAGGCGTATAGGGGATGAAAAGGGGCGTTTGCAAACCAAGGAGAGAGAGAGATGGGGGAGGGGGAAGGGAAGGGGGTTTATATATATTAAGATACCGATTTAAAAGTGATTCAGAAGCAATGTGAGATGAAATGAATGTAGCTGGACTTAAATATGAAATATCAACATCTGTCATTGGACGCTGTAATGAATCTCAAGCAGCAGCGGTGGCTGTGTTTAGGGATGCTATTGTTATTGATTACGGTCTCCCTTTTGTCAAGGATGTTGCTGTCATTGTCCGCGGCATTTAGCGCTCTTGTTATGGCTGTTTTTATTGTAGTATTTTTTGTTTGTTGATTTTGTTGGTCAAGGGAATCTTTTATAGCACTTGGCTAATGTTACTTGAAGTCATAGGCCATTTATCCCTTGCAAATCCATAACGCCTGAATTATTGCCTCCCTCGCATTAGGCGAATCCGTAGCGTTTTAATGAATTAGCGAAGCGCCTCCTATTCCGCTAATGGGTTTCAACCCATGAAAGTCAATTATGAGTGGTTTTAATTGGACATTAAACGGGAGTTAACTTGTCCTCCCTCGTCGGTAAAACTAGTAAGAAAAGGAAATCGACATTTTTGCTGAAAGAAATCCGACGGAGGCCTTAGATGAGTTACTAAGGCTGTATTATTCACTGAATAACGTAGAAACTGAAGCGTTTCTTTGTATAATAATAATAATAATAATAATAATAATAATAATAATAATAATAATAATAATCTCGAACACGAGATCAGGTTTAACTTAAAATCTTGGTATCAAACAATGCGAAAGGTAGCTAATGTATCTTCTAAATAGGTAAAAAATTTAAATCAGATGATGTTTGCCAGAGTGATTCAGTGTTGCCATAAAACAAACAATTGCTGCTTGATGAAAAGTTTGGCAGGAAGCGCGACAATGCCTTTCGTCAACGAAGCGCAAACACGCATATTTGCCGCAAACGCTTTACTGTTGCTTACCTTCTTTTCGACTCTCACTTTATTCTTGACAATCTTCTTATATGCCTGTAGGCATTGCTAAACGGTCTTTGCAGTGTCTCTTAGGCCTCTAGCTGCACCCACTTTATAACCTAGTACTTTACCGCCATGCTAGCTTCCTCTCTTCGGTTTGGCTGTCCAACCACTCCGACACCCCTTTTCTCTGCCTTAAACTCTGAATGGCCGAAAGTATGCCTGCACTTGACCTGCTTTTCTGTCATACAGCTGTTTATCAGACAATCGCCTTTCCTTTTCATTGACAATTACATTTCCTTATCCCGCCACGTATTGCATTCCTTCCCTCTTCCTGCGTTTGTATACTCTCTGCTGTCCCCGTGACCCCATCATGAAATTTTGCAAACTTCTTTTTACCCTTTCCACCTGAGTGTCTGGAACTGTAGTCCACAGTTAATTTATAATGCACTGATGTGGTTTTATCAAGTGAAGACCCCGTAAGGGGCAGTGACGTCAGTGCACCTCACACGGTGCATTGTAGGCATTACGTAAGGTTCTTTGCAGCGCCCCTTCGGTCCCTAGCTGCAACACCTTTCATTCCTTTTACCGTACCTCCGTCCATATTATCTTTATTCCATCTTACCTTCCACCACCTCCTAATACTTATTTCCTAGTGCAGCTGCGAGGTTTTCCTCCTGTTACACCTTTAAAGCCTTACAATTTCCCTTTCAGCGCTTGACCTTTGGCCTAAATTTCATATTCCTGGACTTAGGTCCCAGTGCTTTTGGCTAAATTTCGTATTCCAGGACTTAGGTCCCAGTGCTTGGCCTTTAATATTCCAGGACTTAGTGGCCTCTGGCCTAAATTTCATATTCCAGGACTTAGGTCCCAGCGCTTGTCCTTTGGCCTAAATTTCATATTCCAGGACTTAGGTCCCAGCGCTTGGCCTTTGGCCTAAATTTCATATTCCAGGACTTAGGTCCCAGCGCTTGTCCTTTGGCCTAAATTTCATATTCCTTTGGCCTGGCCTAAATTTCAAAGGTTTTCATATTCCAGGACTTAGGTCCCAGCATATTCCAGGACTTAGGCATTTGGCCTAAATTTCATATTCCAGGACTTAGGTCCCAGCTCTTGGCATTTGGCCTAAATTTCATATTCCAGGACTTAGGTCCCAGCGCTTGGCATTTGGCCTAAATTTCATATTCCAATTCCAATTCCAATCACGTGGAGAGAATGATTAGGTGGAAGTGCCTATTAATTCTGAAGTTTTGGGAAAACTGAAACATTGTTGGTTGGAAGAGTCGTTGGCACGGAGGAGGAGTTGGGACGGAACAGCTTTGTTATAAAGAAAGCTTGAGATAAGATGAGTCTTCTGTGTAAGTTTAGTTATGATGTAGCTGCAATTGTAGAAGTTTTCTTTACAGAGGTTTGTGCCCTGAGTACACTTATTAAAAGATGATTGTGTTTTGTTTTCTTTGGATCCATCACTTATTCATAAATGCTTATGTTTGTTATATATGTGTGTGTGTGTGTATGTCTGCACATAAAATTCTTTATATATATATATATATATATATATATATATATATATATATATATATATAAGTAGATAGATATGTTTATAGTTATGTAAAAATAAATGGCTGCTTATGTGTAAACAGTAAATGTCTGTCAATGTATAAGAAAAAGTCAATAAGAAACTGCGGCTTATTTCTGATATATTGTGTACTTAGTCGATCGCAATTTGTCACAATAGGTAGTAATTCACCGGTGTTTGATTTATCCGACAGAACCTTGATTAACTCAAGACCCAGAAGCTTGTTCGATGCTAACCTTTCCTTCTAGGATGACGTATGCGTTAGTCATTATCTGTAATTACCTCAGACTAGGAGATTATGCTCAGTTTTTATGTCTGTCTTGTTTAATAACGTTACAACTAATAAGTAGATTGTGATAAGATTTTGGGAAAAAGATTTCTGGTCAGCCCATTCCGGCTTCTGATGGATGCCGATGAAGAATTTTGATTCTTCGTTATTGAAAATACGCAAATCGTCATCCTTATCCAATCAGAGCGTATCAGTCTTGAAGGAGACGTCTAGTGAAATTTGTCAACAAGTTCAGTCTAATATTCCGTTCCCGAGAGGTTGTAGAAGCAGACATGCATAGTATACAGTTTCTTGACCCCTCGAAGGGAGGTTGTGTCATCAGTGTACAGTACTTCGCGAGGTGCACTGTAGGCATTACTGAAGGTTCTTTGCAACGTCCCTTCTGCCCCTAGCTGCAAACTCTTTCATTCCTTTTACAGTACTGTACCTCCGTTCATATATCCTTTCTTCCA
Source organism: Macrobrachium rosenbergii (assembly GCF_040412425.1). Classification (NCBI taxonomy): domain Eukaryota; kingdom Metazoa; phylum Arthropoda; class Malacostraca; order Decapoda; family Palaemonidae; genus Macrobrachium; species Macrobrachium rosenbergii. The sequence goes on from NC_089744.1 coordinate 55,638,470, forward strand.
TCTTACGGTTCCTGTTTGGACCGGTCGATATCGTTCTCGGCTAGCACTGTGCTGGGCCCGCTTTCGATTCTCCGGCCGGCCAATGAAGAATTAGAGGAATTTATTTCTGGTGATAGAAATTCATTTCTCGGTATAATGTGGTTCGGATTCCACAATAAGCTGTAGGTCCCGTTGCTAGGTAACCAACTGGTTCTTAGCTACGTAAAATAAGTCTAATCCTTCGGGCCAGCCCTAGGAGAGCTGTTAATCAGCTCAGTGGTCTGGTTAAACTAAGGTAGACTTAACTTTTTTTCTTCCATTTTACTTTCACCCCTCTCCTGACAATTGTTTCATAGTGTAACTGCGAGGTTTTCTTCCTAAATTATTATTATACCATTAAAACCTTTTTACACTCAATTTCCCTTTCAGCGCTGCTGACCTCAGGTGCCAGCGCTTGCTTGGCCTTTGGCCAAATTGCATATTCCTTTCCTTTTTTATTACATACTTCCTTGACGGAAGGTTGCAATCTAAATAACGGGCTTTTTAGGGCTTCTTTAAATTTTCTTCAACGGGAACATCATATTCTTAGAGAAGATAGGTTTTAGTTCTTATTTTAAGGGATTTTTAAACATGGCATTTTTATTTGTTTCAGTTTATGCATCTTCATATGTAATTCATTGGTCTGCATTTTTTGTTTACATTAAGAGTTTTGGGGATTTCTCAGAAGCAAGGAAAATCTAGTAGTAAAAATTCAATCAGGAAGCACCATGCCATCATATTGTTATGTATTTTAAAATCATGTGCGAAAAACACTTGGCATACATCTCAACATGAATTGCAACTCTCTCTCTCTCTCTCTCTCTCTCTCTCTCTCTCTCTCTCTCTCTCTCTCTCTCTCTCTCTCTCTCTCTCTATATATATATATATATATATATATATATATATATATATATATATATATATATATATATATATATATATATATATAGGGTGGTTTCCGAAATTGCTAGGTTTCTGGTTTTAGCAAGTTCCTTGGAATGAGGTTGTGAGTCTCATGAGCTTCCTCGACCTGAGTGCAACCTTCCACAGTAAAAAAAAAAATGTTTAGATCAAACCAAGATCCTTGCTCACTCTATGTTATGGTGAGTATACACACACACACACACACACGAACTTCCTAACCTTTGGAACCTAAGTATATAGACATATAATAATATATATATATATATATATATATATATATGTGTGTGTGTGTGTGTGTGTGTGTGTGTGTGTGTGTGTATGTGCAGTGGAAGTGAGCAGACCATTAAACCACAATGAGACAGAGACGAAGAAAAACTCGGAAGAAAGCAAGTTGTCCATCGGCAAACTTTTCTTCACGAATGAATGAGATTTTCCCAAATGTAAGCAACTAGCAGAGGCTCCTGCAGTTCTCTAAATCTTTGAAGTTTAGCACTGGTCATAAAGTTTTCTTTAATTTGACCGTAAGCTTCACTGAAAACAGTTAATAATATCAAACTTCCAGTTTTTTAAATGGACAAGCAAACGATAACTACGTAATAGGAACGGTCCTACTTTTACGAGTACACTCTGGGGTAAAATCCCTTTCCTTAATGGGAAATATCTAGATTCAATGGACTTCAGATTTGGTCACTCTCTAAATGTGTGTATGGAGTTTAGATCGTCTTGCTTCTTCGTTTTCGTTTAATGTTTGGTTCTTACTCCATATAACTTACCTCTTCACACACTGCACCGTCTCTAGAATGCCTACAACGGTGGTTCTTAAACTTTTTTGCCTTGCGCCCCCCTCTGCATTATGTATAGATCCCACGCCCCCCTACCCCTGAAATTTTTGCCAACTATAAACTATATACTATTATACTTATCATAGCAATAAAAGACAATTCATAAACAAGATTTGAAATTAAAATTTATATATATTTTGAATTTTTGGCCTGTTTTGAGATAATTAGAAAACATATGGAAGCAGTGATAATGTTTTTGGCAATTTTGCAATTAACATCACAAATTGAAAAAATAATAGACACCATCTGGCAACCCTGCTTGCGCGCCCCCTTGGAAGCTTCTGGCGCCCCTCCCCCGTTAAGAATCACTGGTCTACAAAATCCTTTCAAAAGTCTTGAAGTCCATCCATCCCTAAGGAGCACTCAGGATGTTTTAGTGCCTGATTTTTCCAGAACATTATCAAAATAAGTTGGAACATGAAGGGGTTATTAATGTTTAGTATATGTATATATATATATATATATATATATATATATATATATATATATATATATATATATATATATATATATATATATATTATATAGTTATATATATTTTGTGTATAACAATATATATATGTAAATTATATATGTGTTTGTGTATGTATGTATGTATGCATGTATGTATATATGACATTAATCCCTGTTGTTCAATCATCTTTACGGTCATTATTGTGTTTGGATCTTGGAGACTGTATCCTTGATTAATGCCTTGACTATACCATATCGATGGTCTTTCATTATCACTAGCCGTCGTTTCTTTGCAAGCAAGGTATTTGGTATCATTTTGCTTCTGTTGTAGCTACAGTTGCCATTGTGTTCGTATTTACTCTTTTTTAATCGCTTATTCATTCCTTTGTTTTGATTGATTTTTCTACTTTTCCTGTTTAGTTGTAAGAATACTTCTGATGGTAACGACGTCAAACTTAATAGTAACAACAAGTAAAAAATGCGCCGACGTTTCTTTGGCGCAATCGAGTTTTCTCTACATTCGCTACAGCGTACAATCAAGGCCACCGAAAATATATCTATCTTTTGATGGCCTCGGTATAATGCTGTATGAGCCTCGGCCCACGAAACTTCAACCACTGCCCGGTGGTGGCCTATCCTATAGCGTTTCGAGAAACGCGATTATGGCCAACTTTAACCTTAAATAAAATAAAAAATAAAAAAAAATACCGAGGCTAGAGGGCTACAATTTGGTATGTTTGATGATTGAAAGGTGGATGATCAACATAACAATTTGCATCCCTCTAGCCTCAGTAGTTTTTAAGATCTGAGGGCGAACAAAAAATTTGCGGACGGACATGCAAAGCCGGCACAATAATTTTCTTTTACAGAAAACTAATATTAGTACATTATTATCGTTATTACTATTAACGTTTAGAGATTACTAGAAAAAGTAAAAATTAGTATCGAAGAGCTGAAGGGTGCTTACGTATGAAAATTCAAAATTCCAATTAAAATTTTTAGAGGCCAATGTACCTCCTAAAAATAAAAGCAGTAGAATATAATTACTGATTGTATAAATGTAATTTCCAGCATAAACTTTGCTTCTCTTCCCTTGTAACGGAACTTTATTGGAGTTTTGTACTCCTTTTTTTTTAGTGATGCCAAATTACTGAGAACTGCAAATTATTGCTTTTTCCTAGTACCATCTTGGAAACAAGTTTAAATCCCATTTAAGGAAAACGTAGACAAAGACACATCACAAAGCTACAGAAGAAGCAGTTTTGAATCTTAATCTGATTGCTGTTTGATAACTTTTCCCCTGGATTTTTTTTATGTCTGTTATATTTATCTCATTTATGTCCCGAAACAAATCAAGGAACTGCAAATAGAAATAACGCTCTTTAATATAGAAATAACTTTTTAATATAGAAATAACTTTATCTAACACAGAAATAACTTTATTTAATATAGAAATGACTTTTTAAATAGAGAAACAATTTCATCTATCGTAGAAACAATTTATTTGAAGTAACGAGTACCTAAGGTTAAATGATGAAGTGTTATACTCTGATACAATTTTAAGCAGTATCGCTCCCAAAAATACACCCAGTTGTGAAGAGTTCAGATTCTCCCTGGTACTCTAGTAAAAGTCACTGGAAATTTATCATTTATTATTAAATAAAAATACATTGCAAATACATTTCAAGGTACAAAATATTTCAAAAACTAGTATAGTCTTTACTATTTACAAAATAAACTTTTTGAACAGTAAAAGTAAAAAGATGAGCGAAGAGGGATGAAGGGGGACGGGGTGGAATAAATCAGTACAATAAACTGTAGAAAATGTATGAATGGCGGATTGTTCGAAAGTCGATGAAAAAGCGACAATAAATTTGCGAATAAATACTTGTACATATACATGTGCTCTTGTGATCGTATATTTGGATCTCTTTATACATAAGACCAGATTTATAAAAAAAATTCAAGGAGATTTCTTTATCTTTTTGTATTTTGCTATGCTATAATATTTATATTATACATATATATATATATATATATATATATATATATATATATATATATATATATATATATATATATATATATATATATATATATATATATATACACATTACATACATATCAGAACAGTAATTTAGAAAACTTAAGATATTTTGCAAATCAAAATTTTTTGTAAAATTTCATAAGGATTATACACAGTTTAATTGGTGACATATGATTTCAACAACGATGTCTCTCATCAAATGTCTTGGCAAAAAGATTATATATCATCATCAGAAAAATTACATTAATTACTGTTCATGGATACATATATATATATATATATATATATATATATATATATATATATATATATATATATATGTGATGAGCATTTACTGCACAAATGAATGAAAACATATGACAGAATGTTACATATAAGAAGTCAGTTGCGTTATAATACCAATGTACATTATCACTTCTTAACGCTTTGATGATCCGTGGCAAGATGGTAGCAAATTATCCGTTACCGAATTCCTTCTCACTGGTAATTCTGGTCTTTCCAGTGTGTGGTTCTTGTGGGATAATTTCCCATATCTTACCCATTTCATTGCACCTTAATTAATAGTTTGAAGTCTCTATTTACACAATGAACTCTCCTCGTGAAAACGGAAGATAGAAATAAATCGAAGTCGATTAATCATTTTTCCATATTTTGTAACACTGGCTTAGTAAAGTTGCCTGGCGCAATATCCCCTATAATCTTTTGCACAATCTTGGATTTTCGATTTGAATGATCATACATCCATACCAACGAAAATGTTAAATTATTTGACATTTTACTCTTAGATTTCTTCATTAAATTTATACCACTTGAGTTATTTGAATAGCAATCTATATTTACACTTCTGAATTGTCTTTAAACTTATCCTAACGCGGCCCAATTCTAAGTCTATCAGGAATTCTAATCTATTGAAAGACTATTGAGTAGTGAAAAAGTAACATCCAGATCCAGGAATGAAAAATGTTCAGTGAAGGATAAAGACAGTTGCATCAGTCAAATTGTTTCACTAGGCAAAAAAAAAAAAAAAAAAAAAGTTTTTGCACTGAGCTGCTCGAGTCTACAAGCATCCATTTTGTAGCGAATGCTTTTCCTTTTTATTCTGACTTGAACTTTGAGTGTTTATTTTACATCCTGGCTGAATGTAGACAGAGTAAATGGATAGTAGCAAATTAAAAGGAATGAATACAGTTTGTACAAAAATACGTCTCATATTTCAGCAGAGGTAGAACTAGGACAGAAAATGTTGCCGTTTAGTAGCAGTCATGTAGAGCGTACGAATTGAACGAGTAACTTGTTTTAATGGAGACCAGGAAATCCCATGTCGACTAGCTTTGTAATAGTTATCTGGTTGATCTTCATGTTCACATTTCAGAGTTCGATTCGAGTTATCAGCCCGAGTTATTGTCGTATCCCCAAGTGCTGTGTCAAAGGCGAAGAGAGAGAGAGAGAGACAGACAGACAGAGACAGAAAGTCTTGTATTAATGCTGCAGTGTCCACTTAAAATCATTATCTTATTCATTTTGTTCGTTAAAACAACCAAATGCCATTTGAATGTTCGACGAATTAGAATATAAGTTTATACAGTCGTTCTTAGTATATGCGATTATTGAAATTAAAAACTGAATTGAGATTACAATGTTCAGTAAAAAACTTGATAAAGCTATGTGCCTAATCTTCCCTTCCACTTGCACTATGTATTAGGAGGTGTAGTCGACATGTGAAAGATTGAATTTACCGATAAAAATGTTAGAAACCCCAAATAGAATTGCATGTTGCAATTTTATGGTCGACATTTAATTACTAAAGATACTTGGCTTGAATGCTTATGAAAATGAAATCAGGAACTGAATGGAGGATATTCGTACTTGAGACCGTTAGATTGCCACCATGCATGTTGATATTCAACATTCACCAATTGGAAGGAATTGTACCAGAATTCAGGTTAAGACCAAAAATATTTCGGTCCCCATTTCTAGATGACATCGTTTAACCCATGAAGAGAGCTTGCGCCTGGAGGCAAAGAGGACTGTTGTGGGCCATTGGATCATCTGTTTCACCGAAGATGGTCCCTGGACTCATCGGAATTTCTTGTAAGTTCTCCAGCAATAGATGAGCAATATGGACGCGGCCAGACTCTTGCTGAGCGCTGAGGGAATTGTGAGCTGGAATGCGGTGTCAGCGTTGCTCTTGCTCCGCGTCTGAAAAGGTGAGAACGAAATATTTAGTTAATGGCGAAGATGAAAATAATATTCCACTCTTATGCAAACGTATGAAAGCTTTTCAAAAAAAAAAAAATTAGACTACAGGCATCATATCGTAAAGGTAGTATCTACATGTAAAACTATATATACAGACTGATTATTTATCGGTCACTCTCGATAAGTTTTAAAACTTGTTTGTTTACGAAGGCATTTTCGTTATCAGTGAAGGCATCAGCATTAGCTGATAGTCCTCTTAGGAATAGAGTCGAGAGAATAGCTAAAGAATTTCCCTTTTAAGTGGGCCTTTTCTAAAATTTCATCTGTTATTATAGAATTAATAATAATAAAAATAATGTATATTTATAATAAAACACCATTCGCAATATGATTAGTGATCCATGGCTATGATAAAACTTTACTATTGTCAACTCGTCTGGATGCATCGCATTCTTTTCAGTGACGGCATTCATTACTCTAAAAAAGAAAAGCGAATGGAAGCCTATGCTTCATGAAAGACCATTCCGATATCATTGTAATACAACATGAAAATTTGCAATGAAAACAATGTAATATTCCTTTCCCTCAAAAAATCACAATCAATTCCAACGATAGAAAATTCAATCGCGTCAACCAACCTTCGCGTAATCTTCATGAAACTGGTCCGCTATTTTCCGAAGTTTAAGTCCTAAACTGTAGCATTTCCTAATGCGTTCCTCATTTTCTCGTAATTTCAGGTGTCTGCCGCCACAGCGGAAACAGGCGCTCGACAAGAGAAACCACACATCGAAGCAGAATTTCTTCAAGAGGCGGAGGTGGCAGAACCCGTGAATTTGACAGGTGTGAAACGGAAGGCGATGACGATGATGATGATGATTTACGTTGCTGATGAATTCATCTTGCATCTGGGGGCCACTATCCACTGGTTGTCGCTGCTGCTGCACGTGTCTGGCATTGAGAATATTCTTCAGGTCCTCTAAGGAGTGACACATGTTGACAGCCTCCTCAGAGGAAGGTTGCATCCTGCTGAGTTCCCGCTGTCGGAATACTGACGGCGCAGCACGCGAAAGAATTCTTGTGGCGGTATGATAATCGGGACTTGCGTCAATGTACACCAGACCCTGAAAACTACTTGGGATGACGTCAGGTAAGCGTTGCATGCCTGTAAGAAAAAAAATGCTCTTATTGTTTTGGCGAGTTAAAAAGTCTTCTATAAAAATATGGATTACTTTGAACTAGATACAGTCATCTACGATTGGCTATCTGAAGGAACGATTTTGCATTTTGGACTTGGCTATTCATGTGTTGATTTGTTTGAAAATGTTGCTAGAGTAATGATATCTAGGCCTTAATTAATTAGTTTTGTTCACATTTGTACAATAATAGCGAAGATATAGGAACGTGGAAAGCCTTATTATAAAATACTTTCTCTCTCTCTCTCTCTCTCTCTCTCTCTCTCTCTCTCTCTCTCTCTCTCTCTCTCTCTCTCTCTCTCTTTCTTTTACGGTCATGTATAAAATTAAGTTTTCTCGCATCCCCCCATTTACATAATTAATAGACGTAGAATAAGTTTTCTTATGAATATAAGAACAACTCATTTGCGTGCTAAAACTTAGTCCTTTGGAAATTCAGCCCATTTTTTTTCCTCTCTCTCTAGTGTCCGACACGGTAACTGAATCGTTTGATCGGCTTCCTATTATCCTTACACACGCTCAAATACACAACATACTTAAATCTCCTGAAGTGGTCATTCGTTACAAAAAACCTGGATATGTAACTAATCTTGGGTGGCTAGCGGCGAAATATTCATCGGGTGTAATTAGAATTAAATGAAAATATTGCTGATAAAACAACGATGCCCGTAAATTTGTGCAAAACGAGTTAATTTCTTGTTATATTCTTTCTCGTTTTGTAACATACAAGCGATACATGTTTGGTTCAAGAAGTCAAAATTAGAAAAAATTGGGGCTAAGTGAATAATGAAGGAATATAGTTTACAATTATTTTTATTTAAACTGAAACACAAGCTGGTACGTCTAGGGAAATATGAGGTATGTTAAAGACTTAATTGATCATAACAATTTGATCTGAAAATTCAGTAAAACTAACATAAATTATGCCCCTCGCGTTGATTTTCAGGGCACATGTACTGTATTTTTTAAATATACGCTTACGGAAAAATAGCCCATGCAGATCGTCAAAGCCTGTTATATTTAAACAAAAGACAATTATAAATATGTACCAGCACACAAGACCATCACATGCCACGAGATAAATCAGAAAAAAAACGAAAATTACTTTTCTTACCATTACGACAAGATTCTCCCATCTCGAAATCCAGAGCTTGCAAAGCACTCGAAAATTCCGTTGCACTGAAACCACTCTCATCACAAACGTAGCCGAAAGGAACAGCAATTGTTTGAACGAGTAAATCCATTGCTGTACTGATAACGAATCAGTCCACCAGCAAAGAGATCACGTGACAGACGTTTACGCTCTGACTAGGAGCCACCGACCGTCAGCCGGGACGACTGTAGAGAGGGGGATGCTGTCGCTACGATACCAGCCCGCACACTGAGATACAGCAGACTCAGGAGCTACAAGTTCCTGAGGACCGTCGTGGAAGGGAGGTCGATAGGGGTAACCAAAGCGCTGAGAGGGTTCTCTGCCAGCTTCGAGCTCTGTGTGTTTCTGTGTGTGTGTGTGTGTGTGTGTTTTTTTTTTTTTGTGGTGGTGAGGGTTGTTATTCTTAATTCAGGTGGGTTGCTGTGTTCTGACCTCTTGATGGGAAACAACGAGAAAGGGTTGTTTGAATATATCCTATATGTGTGAATGACTTCTGTTCCGTTAGAAAATTAATATTGAAGAGTATTATATACTCACAAATGTGCGCGTGCACACACACCACACACACACACATAAATATACAAATATATGTATGTATGTATATATATATATATATATATATATATATATATATATATATATACGAGTATATATATATATTATATATATATATATAGATACATGTATTTAAATATATACGTATGTATACAGTATGTTTATGATATTCTTCAGTATTATTATTTCAATAGCTGAAGTCATTGGTACTAATAAGTTATATTATATATATATATAAAATATATTATATATATATATATATATATATATATATATATATATATATATATATATATATATGTGTATATACTGTATATATTTATATATGTATGCATGTATGTATGTATATACATATATATTTGTATGTGTATAATTTTTTTTTGCTTTGTGTTTCCATAATTATATTCGTGGTAAATTTCTTTAAGTTTAACTTCCTGATTTACGTATCTTTTGCAATGAATTAATAACACAATGCTCATTAATTTTTGATATGGCTTAACCAAGCCTACCACTTTTGTCTAAATTATCTCTCAAGGGGGGAAAAATGCGGGGAAAGGAAACTGTACTAAATTAACGACACATGCGGATGGAGAATACAGGAAAAATATTGAGTGTCCGGAGATTGGCGGTACGTACGTCTTGATCAACGTTAACCGATAGCCGAGCGTCTATGTTACCACATTAAATTTATCTTCCTGTTAAGCGTGAGTTATTAATAACAGATTAATTATAGCTACTAAATCTGGCGTCACAACACCTACGTTATTGACGCCGTAATAAATTAAAAAAGAAACTAAAAAATTAATAACCTTAAAAGTAGTTTCTTAAGACAACTACCTAAACATATATATATATATATATATATATATATATATATATATATATATATATATATATATATATATATAAATTCTGATTCACATCAGGATCGAACCCAGGTCTTCAGTTGAAAGACGAGGCCGCTGCCAACCAAGCCACACAAGAAGTTGGAACCTGAGTACCACTGTACCTAAGGCTTTACCTGGGCAGGCAAACTGCTTGCATGCCAGCGTGTTTTCCCCAATTTCCCGACTCAGCAGTGATCCAGGTTGACAGCATTTCATTCGAATTATCCTTTCTGAGTGAATATGATAGAAATAATCAACACACAGTCATGTGTGGAGCAGAAATAAATTTCTGACTCACATCAGGATCAAACCCAGGTCTTTCAGTTGAGAGACGAGACAGCTGCCAACCAAGCCATGCGAGTCATAAAAGAAGTTGGAACCTGAATATCACTGTACCTAAAGCTTTACCTGGGCAGGCAAACTGCTTGCATACCAGCGTGTTTTCCCAACTTCCCGACTCAGCAGTGACCTAATTGACAGCATTTCTTTCGAATTATCCTTTCTGAGTGAATATGATAGAAATAATCAACACAGTCACAGGTGGAGCAGAAATAAATTTCTGACTCACATCAGGATCGAACCTAAGTCTTTCAGTTGAGAGACGAGACTGCTGCCAACCAAGCCACGCAAGTCATAAAAGAAGTTGGAACCTGAATATCACTGTACCTAAAGGCTTTACCTGGGCAGGCAAACTGCTTGCATACCAGCGTGTTTTCCCCAACTTCCCGACTCAGCAGTGACCCAATTGACAGCATTTCATTCGAGTTATCATTTTTGGGTGAATATGATAGAAATATTCAACACACGGTCATGTGTAGAACAGAAATAAATTTCTGACTCACATCAGGATTGAACCCAGGTCTTTCAGTTGAAAGATGAGACTGCTGCCAACCAAGCCACACAAGTCGGAAAAGGAGTTGGAACCTGAGCTTGCCCAGGAAGGATGATAATTACCCTCTTCATCAATGAACTCTGAGAAGAAACGATTTCCAAGCTCCCAAGGTTGGGGCACTGGTTGGGAACTGAACAAGCGCAAAGTGCAACGCAGAGACTGAGGGCAATAATACGAAATACACTTTCCCCTAAATGAATTCTTGGCATGGGGGAATTATGATAAAAACTAAGTGATGCAGAGTACAATACAAAAATAACAAAAATACTTTAATTATCTGGAAAACAGAAATAAAGTAATAAAGAGCATTCTGTTAATGGGAAATCAAGCTGCAATGATTTTCTTATCAGATCCTCCAAAGAATTCTGCTTACTCTTCTGGAGAAGACACTCCCCTTCAAGGGTGCCCTCAAAGAACTGGCCTCCGTAAGGAGCCTTTGGCTGTCACCCTTGGGGCCATCACCAGGCCCGCTTCCCCAGCCTGGCAGGACACCTGCCTTCCTCTGAAGAAGCAGCCTCTGGGTTGGACCCTTTCCTTCAAGGCGGCCCTCAAGAGACTGGCGAGCCTTTGGAGCTTTTGGGCCTCAACCTTGAATTTCAGTCCTTGGGCACTCTCAAGGCCCACTTCCCCAGCCTGTCAGGACACCTGCCTTCCTCCAAAGAAGCAGCCTCTGGGTCGGACCCTTCCCTCCAAGGCTGCCCTCAAGAGACTGGCGAGCCTTGGAGTTCTTGGGCCCTCTCCAGGCCTGCTTCCCCAGACTGGCAGGATGCCTGCCTTCCTACAAAGAAGCAGCCTCTGGGTCGGACCCTTCCCTTCAAGGCTGCCCTCAAGAGTGGCGAGAGTTAGGGGCTTTTGAGCCTTATCCTTAAGGTGCTTGGGCCCTCTCCAGGCTCTCTTCCCCAGCCTGGCAGGATACCAGTCTTCCTCTGAGGAAGCAGCCTCTGGGTTGGACCCTTCCTTTCAAAGATGCCCTCAAGAGACTTGTGAGCCTTGGGGGCTTTTGAGTCTCATCCTTGAAGTTCTTGGACCCTCTCCAGGCCCACTTCCCCAGCCTGGCAGAATACCTGCCTTCCTCCAAGGAAGCAGCCTCTGGGTCGGACCCTTCCCTCCAAGACTGCCCTCAAGAGACTGGTGAGCCTTGGGGGCTTTCGGGCCTCATCCTTGAAGCTCCTGGACCCTCTCCAGCCCTGCTGTCCTCAACCTGGCAGGATACCTGCCTTCCTCCGAGGAAGCAGCCTCTGGGTCGGACCCTTCCCTTCAAGGGTGCCCTCAAGAGACTGGTGAGCCTTGGGGGCTTTTGGACCTCATCCTTGAGGTGCTTGGACCCTCTCCAGGCCTGCTTCCCCAGCCAGACAGGATACATTCTTTCCTCCGAGGAAGCAGCCTCTGGGTCGGACCCTTCCCTTCAAGGTCGCCTTCAAGAGACTGGGGAGCCTTGGGGGCTTTTGGGCCTTATCCTTGAAGTTTGGGCCCTCTTCAGGCCTGCTTCCCCAGCCTGGCAGGATACCTGCTTCCTCCGAGGAAGCAGCCTCTGGGTCGAACCCTTCACTTCAAGGGTGTCCTCAAGAGACTGGGGAGCCTTGGGGGCTTTTGGGCCTCATCCTTGAAGTTTTTGGGCCCTCTCCAGCCCTGCTTCCCCAGCCTGGTAGGATACCTGCCATCCTCCAAGGAAGCAGCCTCTGGGTCGGACCCTTCCCTTCAAGGGTATCCTCAAGAGACTGGAGAGCCTTGGGGGCTTTTGGGCCTCATCCTTGAAGTTCTTGGGCCCTCTCAATCCTGGCAGGATATCTGCCTTCCTCTTCTTCTTCTTGTTTTCTCGTTGTCTTCTGAATTTCCATTTCCATTGTCTTGATGAATTTCTGTTGTAGCTTCTTTATCGTCTCGTTTTAAATGATCTGCGTTGATATCCAAGTCCCTTCACCATTTTCAAGACGATTTGAACCATCCCGGTGATTTTCCCTGGAGACTTTAGAATTTGGCGCATGCGCGAATGGCATTTCTCTCGTCCTTCCAGGAGCCGGAGACTGAAGGATTCCAAAATGCCTTCAAGGAAAAGGAAGGAAGAAGTCCTCGGAAAGTAAACACCCTGGTTACGCCAACACAGTATTTCTGCTCTGCTGTCGTTAAATGATACTTAGTCAAATCCTTGCAGACATTCCTGTGTGTGTGTGTATGTATATGTATATATATATATATATATATATATATATATATATATATATATATATATATATATACATATATATATAATATATATACATATATATATATGTATATATATATATATATATATATAGATAGATAGATATGTAGGTAGATAGATATATCAGTTATTGTTGGTGTAATTAACTGAAGTAAAAAATTATTACAGTATTACGTTTTATGATGGAATCCTTATTGTTTTAGTTGTACGACGTGATCGGGGCTGAATACTCTGCTAGAATTACCGTTGTTTTGAACAGGATATCACCAAAAGCATGCTGATCTGATAGGAATCGCCCAACTGTCAGCAAAGGCCATTGCGGTAGGGTTTGAATTTTATGGTTTACAGTCTCTCCATGAATATGTATTGCCGTCGGCCTCGGTCATTTTACTCTCTTTGTAAACGGCCCAGGTTTCTTCCTTCGTACAACCGAAATAGCGGCACTTTCTTCATAAAATATAATAATTTTTTAACTTGGGTTGATTACATCAACAGCACACACACAATATTTACATATATATATATATATATATATATATATATATATATATATATATATATATATATATATATATATATATATATATATATATATATGGAATTTCTATTGAAACCATTAGAATTATTTGCAGAGACTTCTTTTAGACTCAGAATGTTTCTTCTTTTTCTCTTCGCGCAAGCTTCTCCTGAGGAGAAAAAAAGAGGAAATATAGACAGTCAGCCTAAATAAAAGATAATCTCTGCAAATAATGCCACTGACCTCAAAAAAATTGCATAAGAGCGAAATTTGCGCCCAGATAGTGTGTGTATGTATGTATGTATATATATATATATATATATATATATATATATATATATATATATATATATATATATATATATATATATATATATATATATGTATATATATATATATATATATATATGTATATATATATATATATATATATATATATATATATATATATATATATATATATATATATATATATATATATATCTCCAAGTAAGGTGAGTCTCGACTCACGATACAGTCTCGAAGGCGAAGGGAAAGGGCGCCATTGTTACCTCAATATTCTAGAATCTATTATATAAGGAAGACGTCCCAACGCTAAACATTCAAACAACCTCTGTCCAGTTGTTCATCCCTTAACCATTTGTTTGTTTTTCTTCTCTCGTCCTTTCTTGCTCTTCCTGGGATCTTGAGAAATCTTGTTTTAGTCTTATTACTTCTGCGGTTTAGGTATGTCCTGTGCCTATTCCCCCTGTTTTTTATGTGTCTTATATTTTATATGTATATATCGATGTTTTAATGTGACTTTTTGTAAGAAGGATTTTTAATCATTGCAGCCTTGAAAATGCGACGATAGCAATTGTCGTGAAACGTCGGCATAATAAACTAATTGCAACAATGGTGCCCTTTCCCTTCGCCTTCAATAATATATATATATATATATATATATATATATATATATATATATATATATATATATATATATATATATATATATATATATATATATATATATATATATATTATAATGTGTGTGTATTCGTCATTGGCAAACTCCATTTGGAGTTGTATTGGTAGTGCACGTATTTAGACTATACATGTATTGTGCAAACATATTTGTATGTATGCACGCACATTTACTTAGGTGATTACTTATTTACCTTTACTTATTCATAAGGAAATAATTACTTATTTACCTTAATTATTCATAAGGAAATAACCAGGATGTAAGTGGATTTTGAAGTATCGCCTTTGGAATATAAACAGCTAGATAATATTTCAGTCGGAATATTCTTCATTTTTTTCCAGCCATGTGAGTATTGAGTACTCGTGCGCCTTGGTAAGTCAACAGGTATCAATAGACATTTAACGGATGGAGGCTAAGGCCCCACCGAATCCGTCGCGTGCGTCCAACACTGCGAAAGCAGCCTCGTCCGTCTATAAGCGTGTCCGTCTTCTGAGTGTGTGGCCCAACCAGACAAACGAGTAACGGTTACAAGACGGACAGTTTAGCAGCACTTGCCGTCATGGAGGAAGCGTGCGAGTTTTTGCTCTGACTCATTGCTGTCAACCAAATTAGAAGTGTTGAACAACAGAAAAATCTGGACTCATGACATAAATTTAGAACGAGGAAAGGGTGGAGAATATGCAACACCCTTTCATAAGTTACGACAGCATCCAGACAAGTTTTTTAATATTGTCGGATGTCGCCGAAAACCTTTGACTTGATTCACGAGGGCATTATATCTCGAATATCAAAATTTGATAACAATTACAGAAGATCAATATTAACTGAAGAGAGACTTGTAGTAACTCTGAGGTAAGGATTACTGATTTCGAAATTTGTAAAGTTGCACTTTATTTTATTGAGTAGAAAAAATTCAGATGTGTAGATTGTGTGTGAACTGAACACTAGGCACAGTAACTCCTGAAACAAAGGTATTTACATCAATGTATCCATTAAAATATAATGAAAAAAACTACTTGAATCCTTTATCATAACCACAAATCATCACATTTGATTATGACTCAAAGCTGGGCAGGTGGTTCAAATGCAGGTTGTTGTAGGTCTACGTTTGAGTGGGGCAAGGTGGGAGATGGTGTCTGGCTCGGAGACGTACGTCCAACTGCGGCTAAAAAAAAATCGTTTTGTTTCTTGTGCGAGCAGTCCAGTAATGCATCTGACGCCACCCACGCGCATGTGCCGTATGGGGCCACTCGTAATTGAATTATGGCAGTTGATCGAAACGCACAAAACGCTTAGCCGTCTTGGACGCAAGCGATGGATTCGGTGGGGCCTTAGCCGTCGTTCTCGTTATGACGCTAGATTACAGAAACCAGTCATTTAGTCAGTCTTTTAAATCTCCCTTTTCTCCTTACCCCAGAACACGATTAAAGACAAATGGTCAAAATGGGTCATTTTATGCTTCAGCAAAATTTGATGGATTTCCCAGGGAGTTAGGCCGAAGAGTCAAACTGATTGTATTTTGATACTGACTATAGCATAAAAAAAAAAAAATTGGGAAAATAGACGTAACTGCATATATTTGAACGATAGAGGCAAACTTTTTAAACCTTGATTCAGCGTTACTGAGATTCTTACTGTAAATATATATATATATATATATATATATATATATATATATATATATATATTATGTATGTTGTATGTATATTATATATATATACATGATATAAATATATATATAAAATATCTGGTCTTCTGGAAAATATAAGGGTTTCCGAAAAAGTTACGCAAACACCAATAAAACGACATCAAAACGGACGAAATTTTACTTTTGACTTGTACGCGAGGATCGTCTTCATCTCACGTGAACCTAGTTAAAATCAGGCTGTCCTACCACAGTTCCATGTGTGTGTATTATATATATATATATATATATATATATATATATATATATATATATATATATATATATATATATATATATCGAGTAGGGTGAGTCTCGACTCAGGATACAATCTCGAAGGCGAAGGGAAAGGGCACCATTGTTAACTCAATATTCTAGAATCTATTATGTAAGGAAGACGGTCCCAGCACTAAATACTTAAACAACCTCTGTCCAGTTGTTCATCGTTTAACCTTTAGTTTATGTTTTTCTTCTCTCGTCCTTTCTTGCTCTTCCTGGGTTCTTGAGAAAACTTATGTTTTAGTCTCACTACTTCTGCGGTTTAGGTATGTCCTGTGCCTATTCCCCCTGTTTTTATTTGTCTTATATTTTATATGTATATATCGATGTTTTAATGTGACTTTTTGTAAGAAGGATTTTTAATCATTGCAGCCTTGAAAATGCGACGATAGCAATTGTCGTGAAACGTCGGCATAATAAACTAATTGCAACAATGGTGCCCTTTTCCTTCGCCTTCAATAATATATATATATATATATATATATATATATATATATATATATATATATATATATATACAGTATATATATTTTTATATATATAATCTCGAATATGAAGGGAAATATATATATATATATATATATATATATATATATATATATATATATATATATATATATATATATATATATATATAGTGTGTGTGTGTATTCGTCATTGGCAAACAACATTTGGAGTTGTATTGGTAGTGCACGTATTTAGACTATACATGTATTGTGCACACATATTTGTATATGTATGCACGCACATTTACTTAGGTGATTACTTATTTACCTTTACTTATTCATAAGGAAATAATTACTTATTTACCTTAATTATTCATAATGAAATAACCAGGATGTAAGTGGATTTTGAAGTATCGCCTTTGGAATATAAACATTTAGATAATATTTCAGTCGGAATATTCTTCATTTTTTTCCAGCCATGTGAGTATTGAGTACTCGTGCGCCTTGGTAAGTCAACAGGTATCAATAGACATTTAACGGAGGCTAAGGCCCCACCGAATCCGTCGCGTGCGTCCAACACTGCGAAAGCAGCCTCGTCCGTCTATAAGCGTGTCCGTCTTCTGAGTGTGTGGCCCAACCAGACAAACGAGTAACGGTTACAAGACGGACAGTTTAGCAGCACTTGCCGTCATGGAGGAAGCGTGCGAGTTTTTGCTCTGACTCATTGCTGTCAACCAAATTAGAAGTGTTGAACAACAGAAAAATCTGGACTCATGACATAAATTTAGAACGAGGAAAGGGTGGAGAATATGCAACACCCTTTCATAAGTTACGACAGCATCCAGACAAGTTTTTTAATATTGTCGGATGTCG